>NW_024540826.1:0-17296 GCF_016647625.1 Suillus subalutaceus
GATGCCTCTCTAGCGCTTGCTACAAAATGGACTCGTGTGTTCACAGCTTACATCCTCAAGCGTCTGAACGAAGCACACAGCGGGCATAATGTGCATTTTACCTGGATCATTCTTCTGTCAAGTAACATGCCGAGTATGGGCGATGTGTGTACGACACGCCGTATGAGGGTCCTGATGGCCGAACATCATAGGGAGCCTATTAAGACTGGCAAACGAGGCAAACGACATTATCCGAGAACTATACGTGCAAGGAGGATAAAGTTAGTCACTACTTGTACCACTGTCGGATGACACTTGCCAGCATTACCGCTTGTCAAAGAAGGAATGACTGTCTTCCGAAGTTCAAGGTCTGACTACAGGAGACTAATAGTATAGACACTTGCACTGCCGTGAGTCAGGAATCGATATATCAATGAGTCCTCATTTTATTCAAAAAAATATGTACAACTGATACATCAGATCAGTAAGTGATCCTGAAGATCAATTTGAACAAACTGAATCATTCAGGTATTCTCAGTGGTTTCCTCATCTTCAAACAGCTTGAAATTTTTATCCAATTCCTGTGGAAACCCATCCAGAACCCAGTCCAAAAAATTCCTCCTGTGCTTTCCCAACCACGCAAGACAACCGACGATGGCCATCTCATCTACCCACTTTCTGAGGGTCTGGTCTAGAGTGTCCCCTCCTGGCGGCGGCTCATATCCCGGGAGCGATTTTTGCAGTATCATCCTCATAATCGAGAAAAGTAAGTCCGAATGCTCTTCTGGAATCTTGTAGACAAGTCGAGCCTCGGGCCTCTCGCGCGGTTGCGAAGCGTACGGTTCCGGCAGGGACCTCAATGTTATACGACCAAGACATTGGATCATAGAAGCCGTTAACTGGTAGTAACTCTGACTGATAGGATTGGTGGTCGGTCCAGCCATCCCGCACATTGCTCGTAACGAATATCCCAGGTGAAACCCGGAAGAGAAAAACGACGGAGAAGCCCGCCCGCGGTACATATTCGCATGAAGATCTTAACAGATGCATCTGTTAAAGTGCCTGTCTTGAATAGCCTTGATAAGATTTCGGGAGCCTGTGGGCTGATACACGAGGAGCGCACTGCCACGCTCCAGGGCTGCTTGACGCACGTGCAAGAAAGCTCACTACGGCGGACTCATCTTGGAGCTCTTCCAAGATCCCTTCACCTCCGGACGTCAAGGCGCCCAGTTGCTCATGCAAGGTATCATGAATTGGAAGAGTTGAGAAGATGACTCGTTGGAAATCGAAGAGGGTAAGGGAGTAAAGCTCACGCCTTCTGCGGGAGACACCTCATCCTCCTCTTTACAGACCTTGAAAGTCTTTTCGACTTCTCGGCTGATTTCGTCTGCAAACGAAGTGGGCTTTGCTTTCTCCATGGTTCTAAAGACTAGATGTGCCCTGTCATATGCCGTTTCGAACCGCCTGCTACCTGTGCATATCTGCATTAGAAGCACATAGAGCTCTACATCGACGAGTGTAAGTGCGTCAACGTCCTGGTCGAGGACAACCGCTGGCGACTGTAATGGGGGCGAAGAGAGCCGATACTTCTGTCTCCACAGTATTCGTCAATTGCGTAATAAGCGGAACGAACAGCTCGCTCGCCCGGACATTGGCTAGCGAACTCCGGAACGCACGTGCGGTGCGGAGCATGCTTCCCCTTGGTCAGGAAGGTCAGAGCGCATTTCTTCGTCGTCACGTTGATTAGCACAACAAAATTGAACTGCAATGTTTGGCGTTGCGACAGTTTTGTGATCTTGAACACAAAACTGTCATTCTCCCCTTTCTGGGAGGATCTGTAACGTGCAACTTCCATCGCGGATTGGAAATTGATGTGGTTTATGTATGTACCGTGTTCTCCACGGGAATAAATTGGAAGTTGGTGTGCTGGGTTCACGTCGATGCAAGCAGCTCACGAAAAGCCCCCGGTTTTTATGATTTCTGGACGCGATTTTGCACATCTGACGCAGGACGATAGAATGCGAGGGCTTGACTACGAATATGCGGTGCAGGTCAGGGCAGCCGTACCCCAAAACCTTCCCACCAACCAAATGCGTTATGCGTGACGATAAATTCCCTTCCCCTTTCCGCGGCTTCCCAGATATGAAGAAATAGCTGTTTGCGTGAACGCGGTAAGTGTAAGCTGGGAAGTGTTTCGAGATCAGGTGGGATATCTGATTCCAAGAGCATTTTTTTGAAGGCCCTTCTTCGCCCGCGTTACTTCTCTACGAGTCTGCAGCATCTTGCATGATGTCTGAATGGGGACGCGCGATGGTAGTATCGAGGAAGTGTAGCCATATCTCGGCCGCGGATTGAATACCCTTCGCCTTCATGAAGGATTCAATCCACCGACGGGCTACCACGTTCTCTGGGTGATCTGCTTGAAAGTAGATGTCGGAGCAAGATATATTGCGATTTAATGCATAATAAACAGGAACTTCCGCAGGAGCTCTAGAGACCTCCGGTTCAGAGTAAAAGTACCCTGATGAAGCGCTTTCATGCAAGTCCGTTGATATGGAGGCTGCACGACGTTCGAGGACTCCTAATTTCTCCTCTAGTCGTTGATATTATCGGTGTTGCGGACGTCCGGTAGAAATTCGTTGAGCCGTAAACCTTTCCAATAGGAAGAATGTCGAGGCTACCCCGTAGCAATATCATAGTAGTGGACGTATTCAGGATCAACACCGGTACGTCGAAATTCTCTTCGTCGTTCTGTTTTGGACTGCAAAGAACATCATTCAGTGTCTTGGTCTAGTTCTCACACGCAAAGTGGTCGAGAGAGGACTCTGAAAACATGACTTCAAGGTCCGACTTTGGAATATTTCGCATATAAACCGTGGAATGAAATTGTTGGTATTGCGGCTTAGGGTGCATTTGGACTCGGAGAGCCGTCCGTCTTCTGAGCTTATTCCGCAAGCACCGTTCTGCCTTGTTGTGGGGGTTATCTGCGGCGACGCGTCGTGTCATTCTGTAAAGTATCACGAATCTAGGAACTAGAGCGCTGAATACGCCATTATTCTGTGGTTGTGAAGTGTCGGAAATTCCCATAGGTGCCTTGCAAGGCTTCTAAATTGAGACGTCATTTAACTGCATTGCATCCGTGATGGAAGACTTTTCCAAGGAAGCGTGACCTATTGAAAGCGTATTGAAAGCGAAGTGACCTATTCATAGCATATTGGAAGGAAAGTGACCTTCTTTTGGTAACTTGCCAGGGAAACAACTGTGTCTTGCAAGCGGCTTACACTATCAAGGTCAGATTTCAATCTCATACCACCTATCTTCCATCCATCGATGATTTCTTCCTGAACGATACCTTTGCTTATTTCATCTGTCTATACTGTTTCTATTTACCATCAATGGCTCCCCAAAGATCCACAGGAGGCGCAAATACACCTGCTCTTCGGTATCATCTCTCAAGGTTGCTTGTCAGTATTGTAATGAACTGTACACATCCCGAGGCCTCAAATCACACGAACAAAGCTGCTTGCGACGGAAGGAAAAGAAGAAAGAGGATAGAGAGTTTTCACGGGCCGCAGCCAGGTCAATTTTGAAGGAAGGAAAACACAGTACGTCTCAATGTCGTCTAAATTACCTTCAATCACTGATTATATTCAAAATCATCAACTTTGATTCATCAGAACATCGCATGCAATAAAGGGCGCACTCATGAGGCTGCCCGAGATACCACGCTAGTCATTCAAGAGGCTGGGTTTCAGCATGCTGATTCTCCATCCGCAGGCGGATTCACATTACCATTATGATGACGCAGGTTTTGAAGGCCTCGATGATGTGCAAAGTGTCGGGAAAGACACACACGGCTACGTATGTAATATTCTTTTCTGTTTTGTTTTGACTCTATCTCAACATGATTCAGGTTTCTGATTCTGATATCAGCATGGGTAATAACATTCCCGATTCCAATTTCGGTAGCCACAGCAACTACCTCAGATCGTCTCGACACATTCTAAGACCGAATATCACCCTCACAGTGGTCGTGCTCCGATCGTCGAGAGCTTTTCCGTTTACGGGACCAATAAGCCGGAGGACGACACAATCACCTGTCATCGATGACGAGCCATGGCAGCCTTTCAGCTGTCATGCAGACTTCGAGTTTGCTGAACTTACCCACCGAGCTGCCTTGAGCAAAGACCAAACTAATGGAACTACTCAAGTTCATCTGGAGAGTTGCGGATGGTCGCACAAACTTTACTTTCAAAACTCACAATGACGTGTCAGCTGCATGGACGAGGGCATCCAGCCAACTGACTCCTGTAAGAGCGATAGCATAATGTCACATTTGCATATATATGACCATATTGTAACAGTTTGAAAGACATGTTGTACCTGTTGAGTATAAGAAGGAAAACATCGAGTATGAAGTATATTCACGACCACTATGGGACTGGGCATTGGACCTCTTGGATAACCCCTTGCTAGCACCCGCAGTTCGTTTGGGATGCCCAGCGACTGTACAAACATGACGGAACTGATTTTGAACGCTTCTTCCATGAGCCATGGACAGGAGACCGCTGGTGGGACTTACAAGTGAGCTTTTCATTTTTCTTATGACGTTGTGACTAATTAAAGTGTACAATCAAGACATCTTTGCCCCATAATGGTGCGCCATTCGCATTTATACTGTATGCTGACAAAACGCACCTTTCGTCAGCCGGTGCTGTCAAGGCATACCCAGTAATCGCACGCTGCGGGAATCTGCCTGTTGAAATCAGGAATGTTGATGGTCCTGGAGGAGGACACTTAGTGGGTTGGTTGCCAATAGTAAGTCTTTGCGATACTTGAAGACATCAATTCACACTTAATCATTTTGCCCTTGTGGCAGGTTCCTGCAGACTCAGACGAGGATGGCAAGCTGTCCTATACGAATTTAAAGAAGGTCGTATGGCACAAATCATTCACGATTCTCCTTGAAACCCTCAGTCTCATCTCCAAAACTGGCTTCGCGCACCAATGCTATGATGGAATTCTACGCTGGTTATTTCCACTAATACTGATTTTATCGGCCGATTATGAAGAGCAGTACGTGATTAGTAGTTTCACATTGTTTCTGTTACTCACTACATTATCAGGTGTGTGATGGCCCTGATATGAGGGTTCAACTCTGCATGTCCTTGCCCTATTTGCCTTGTCCCGAAGGACAAGCTCACCGACCATTCTACGATATACCCCTACCCGCGTCATTGATGATGCACAAGCTTGTGTCCGATTGTGGAACATGGACCGTACTGCTGGTGAGGCGGCACTAAAAAAGCAGAGTCTAAGGCCTGTCGATGTGAGTGATTCATTTCAACTTTCTCACTCTCAAAACTAAATGGTCTCATAACCGTCAGAACTCTTTGTGGATTGTTGAACGGTCCAGGCCCGCATGACGCACTCCTCGCAAGATACCTTGCACGCTTACGACAGTGGTTTGTTTGGCGATCACATGGTTCGAGGAAGTCAAGGCCCACCTGAAAACACTGGGATGTACTGCTGAGAAGACGACTGATGACCAGTGAGTCTCTTTACATCCTTATTTCATCCTCGTCTTGTATTTTGTTCATTCTATAGGTTCGCTGCAGTTTTCCGTGATGGCGAAAACCTAAACCACTTCGACCACGTTACAAACATCAGTTTTTCCGATGGCAACAAGTCCTGGATATATCTAAGGTACGTTTTCGAGCGCTATATCATATTGAAGCTATAACTGACATATTTCTTGTGGTTTTGATAGCAAATATTGTATACAACACAGAACGTGCTCACACGCAAAGATGACGAAGCTGGTTATTGCACTTCTAAAGTGCATAGCCAGCTATCTCCATGCCTACATGTATATAACATTTGACGTTCACACAGAAAGCACTATTGCAGCTGGGGAGGCCGAGATTCTCGTTTTCCAGAAGTGCTTAGATGTAAGTCCTAGTATCTAGACCCAACTTATGCACTACTTGACACTAATACTTCAAACAGCAATATATCAAAGTTCTTGGTGACGAAGCGACAAAAACTGGAATTTTCCGAAGGCGCACTCAATGAGGCACATATTTTCTGACATTAGGGCAAAAGGAGCTGCGCGAAAACTTTAGTACGTGGCCCAAATGAGAAGCATCATGGGCCGATCAAGAGGGCCTATAAACTGCAAACAAATGGCAAAGATATCGCAAACCAGGTATGTTTGATCACACTTCACATTAACTGACTCGTTGACTACCCCTGCTATCTAGATACTCAGGCTTGACCACACAACCTTCGTCTCTGTAGTCCTTCCGCAACCGCATCGATCATTTCGATGATGAACGATGCAAGGCCATACTTTTCGGAGAGAGAAGCTTGAGACAGAGGACCTGGATGATCAGTCTTTTGGCGGACTATTCACCTTGGCGCTCCTCAGTCTGCAATAACCTTTGCACAGCTTGAAAACGACAATGTGTCCCAACCGTGCCTTTGGGCAGTTCCGCAAAAAGCTCTCGACCTTCCTTAATCACGCTCTACCTGCATACAATATACCATTACCTGATGGCAAAACGTGGCTGACGCTTTCAGCACAAGATACGGTCAGTAACTCCATATTTCACTCCCACGAGTCGCCGTTGTTCACAAACATGTCTCCAGGTTCAAGAACACCGATATCCTCAAAGTCAATTACGAGTCTGTTGTGGACTGGAAGCTTACTACCAACCACCTGCGCTGCAACCCGAGCTTTCATGGCCGTGAACGACGTGACTGTGCCCTTGTTCGCACCCAGGACAAAGATGGGAATAATAAGAACATTTTTGTTCGCATTTTTATTCATGTTCAAGCAATCAATTGGCAGTCAAACATTGGATCTCGCCCTAGTTCAACCTATGGATGCTCCGACAGGCCCCACAACACGCTATAGATCAAGATTTGCGACTGAGACGTCTTTGTTTTCCCGACCACTCGCTTCGACGGAGTTTATTACGCTTCACTCGGTTATTCGTGGGTGCATTACTTGTTCCAGACTTCGCTAGTACAAGGGGCGACTTTTTTCTCGTTGATTATGTGGACTCCGACATGTTCCTTTGTTCGCAGAGATATATGTTCTAATTAATGGTATGTTCAACATTTACATTTATGACTATTGCAATAACAAGCCAGGATATGAGCAGCACTCTCCGTTGTATCTCACCTGTATCACCACCATTCACCTCACCTCTATCACACAGCACTCTCCCATCCCATCCACATCATCCATTTCACCTTCACATCTACCCAAGACCCGCTCTCCATAGCTCGTTACTGGACTTCCCATCTTCATCTGCCTCATCCATTTCACCTTCCACCTCTATCTCACAGCGCTCTCCCATCTATCTGCAATCATCCATTTCACCTTCACCTCTAACATACAGCGCTCCCCCCATCCCATCATGTATCCTCATTTCACCTTCACCCTCTACCAAGAGCGCTCTAATAGCTCGTCTCGTCACTGGACTCTCCATCTTCTCTGGATCACCCATTTCACCTTCACCTCTACAAGAGCACTCTACATAGCTCATCTTGTCACTGGACTCTCCATCTCCTCCGTATCATCCATTTCACTTCACCTCTATCAACACGTGCTCTGAGACTCCCATCCCATCTGTATCATCCATTTCACCTCACCTCTATCCAACGCTTTCTCATCTTACTACTACCCTAGGACTCTATTATGTGCCTTGGATTCTGTTTTTTGTTCGCCTCCGCAACTCATATACTGACCAAACTCCAATTGTATTACCATCTTCGACGTAATAAGGATGCCCCTGTCGACTTTGCATGCTTCGTATTACATGGTGCTGTCCCCATTAAGTAGTAGGGTCCTTCTAATGCCACAGCTAATATCACTCATGTTCAGGTTTTGTACGTGTTGCAACATGCGGTACCCCTCAAGGCTCTAAATGTCTGTATCAGCGGTAAGCGAATTTTGATGATATAATCACGATGTATCACTGACACTAATAATCCTAGTCTCCCAGCTCTATCCTGAGTTCAACTCGAAGTCGGTCTGCCATCATGCCATCAGCACACCGTTCGCGCAGCAACTATAGAGTTGAGCTCAGGCACTGATCCAGAGTTCTCGTCGGATTCTGATTCAGACGACTCGGACGCAGAGCTCATCCAGGTCCGCGCTGCGCTTGCTCCTGCACCTCCAGATGCGACATCTCAAGAGCTGCGCAAGGTAAGTCATTGTATTGCTAGAAAGTTCACATTTCTTACCACAGATTATTACTACTAGGCCCTCGAGATCTCGCAGAGACTATTGCTCGACTTGTGTGGTAAATGCCGTGAGGCTATAAAGAAGAATGCACTCCTTGAGGCTGCAGTACCTAAAGGCCGCAAGCGTCGTAACCTTACTTCGAATGATCTTGCGATGGCGGCCAAGGAAGACACCATACGAGCTCTTGGGAGGAAATACTCGATAACCCACTGCCTTTGGATCAACATCGAACTTTTCCCGCTGTCAGCTCGCACCTGTCCAGACATCGACCTCAATAGCAAGGAGCGTTGGCTTACAGGAGTCTCGATGGAGGATGGTGTGAGGGCCGAGCTCTTCAAGTTCATTCCTGAAGAAGAACGTGAATTGATGAGCTATCAAAACTTCGGATCTCAGGTATGCCTATCCATTCTTACATTCCAATCATTTAATGACAATCAATGTAATAGTTTGGTAGGGGCGTCAGCAACGCTCATTCCAAATGGCATCTGACGTCAAATCATGCGCAAGTGCAATCTTTGGTCTCAACGCGAGCATCTTCATACGAGGCTACAAACGAAATGAAGACCCTAACTGTCGCCCTCTTCTACTGAGTCCCCATGGAGAGTACACAAAGTTCGCACCTGTGCTTTTTCCTAGACCTGATAATCCAGTACCGCATCAGTTGTTGAAAACTGCAAAGCTCGTGCAGGTACATCTCTTTTTGCTCGATACTTCAATACGGGCTAACACACTCATATATGATTATAGGTCTTGAAAGTATCGCTCTTCGCAAGTCGTCATTGGCACCTACAGGCGCTGCGTCTTCTAGGACAAAAGCCAAGATCTGGAAATTGCGAGCTATAACGCCAGGTATGATTGCTGCTGCTGCTGTCGTGGTGAGTCCAAATCAGTTTTGTGTGGTTGTTAGAGTCGTGACTTATTCTCATACAAGGCAATCTTCCTACTCTCTGGTGATGCAGAACTCACTGAAATTGGTGACACTACGAAGATTCCGTACCGCGAATACCACAACTTCTACCGTCAGCGTTTACTGACTGGAGGTGCCTGGGCGCACCAGGTCATCACATTCTTCAATGATGCCCTTTTCTCAGGAACTTCGTCTTATGTTCCCCCTTCTACTGCTCTCAATGATGACGGACTGGGTCACACATGGGAAGACTTCAATCGCGCAATAGAAGATGAACTAGAAGAACCGGTTGTTGATGACGGCACACCACCAATCCCGTCACGACATGCTAATGACAATACTAATAGCGGTAATGTCCAAGTCAATGAGCTACTACCTGTGTCTCACCATACTTCAGCTCCCTCAATTCCAGCTCCCTCAATTTCGGCTCCCCCTCAAGCTGTTGCAGCTCCCCCTATTGCAGCTCCCCCTGTAGTAACAGCTCCTCCTGTCATCAATATGGCTCGAAGTTCAGAATCTATCACTACTGCAATGGATGAACTCAATCTTAGGCATCAGGATCTTGCTGAATCTGACCTTCCTGCTCCAACTAAAGCACGCGCAAAACCGAAGGCACGGCGCAAAGGCAAGACAACTGCGGAGGGTGAAGATGAAGCTGTTGTTGTAAGGCGGTCAGGCCGGAAGGGCAAATGAAGCATCCTCACCGCTCTATCACCAAAATTAGCTTACATTAGTACAGACTTTCTATCAAACTACATGCTTTTGTCGACTGTGTATGGACTTCAAATGTGATTTCAACGACGTGTCTGATGACAGAAGGAACTTCCATTAATGGATATATTAATACAAGGCCAAACAAATGTTGAAGTTTGTCTTCGCTTAGGCTTGCAACACTTCGCTTCAACCACAATCATCTCTCGTTTGTCTTAGAATTCCATCTCCAGAATCTCTCTAGTCTCTCTAGCTTTCTCCAATAAAACTCCTCAGTGGTAGCGACACCCTAGCCACCCAACAATCAGCATGACATCTGAACCTGACATTGAGGTGCGTTTGAATTGTTGAACTCTTCAGCCAAGCTTAGTACTGACATTATGCATATTGATAGCTTGCCTCATTGGCCCATCGACAAAGCAATGAATCACTATTCACCATCAGATGTCTCTCATCTACATCCTCCGCCACTGCCACTCCCATTTCCTCGAACAAACGGCACCAGGACTGGGGAGTCCTATCAATAGCCGGTACCGATTCCGTTTATGTACTTGACGCTGAAACGGTGCATATCACTCTCGCCGTGAATGCCCTGTCTCATGTCGGTCTATTAGAGGTGAGCTTGTCTATCTATTCACATTTATTGTACTTGACGTGATTCTTCTGCAGGATTTAGAGCCGCTTTTGAAGGTTTTGACCTGGTGCAATGCCCCAGTAGAAGGTACGAAACATCAGAAAATCGGTATTTAGTAATTTGTACAACTTGTAATTCAAATCGCTACCTTAAAAGAATCAGACCGTCCTTACAAGTCCTCGAAATGCTTGGAATGATATCATGTGACTTGCAATGACCTTCCAATGAGGGGTGTTTTCAGTTGTTTTCAAAATCGTGACCTTGCGTTGGAATGGTCTTGGGACCGTCTTGGAAGAATGTCTGTATCGCTTGCAAGCAGCTTCCATAATTTTCGGGATCCCTTGCAACCGGACCGCAATGCCACTGACAAATTGGGACCTTGCACGCTATTTTAAGATATGCCAACCAAAATTAGGAATTTCCGACAAGCACTTTATCATACGTAAAGAGCAGGTGATTGATGAAGTTTACATAAAGTTGAATATTCAAATCTTCGTTTTGATCAGCGACCACCGTGGCCCGCGTCCATCTTAGTCCCGTCACAGATGGGGCAGATTGTGAAAGTCATAGTTACCGCCAGTCTGGGGCAGGGGCCCATCTGTGTCTCCGGGCGCGCAACCGCGGTTCATGAAGCGGGGTTTGAACTTCTCAAGTTCATGTACGCGTCTCCAATGAAATATACCTTCAGGCTAAACTTGAACAATCCCCGACTCCTACGTTAGTGGGAAGAGGGCTGATCCAAACGTCCAGCCACCTATACGCCGATGTGTGGTAACCCTTTGGAAAACTGACAATCTCCGACTCCCCAATCGAGCTCCTTTTCTCCCACTATGAATTTACCTGACTTGCATCTGGTTATTCGAGCGCCTGATTTTCTCACTTGTGCCATGTATTTCTTTTGCTTCTCACATATGTCGCGCGCGCATGTGGCACTTACCTCAAGTCATTTGTATTCGACATCCACAACATTTGATATACCTGCAGGAGTCTGGTAAAGGACTGGTATATCCATATACGTGCACGACGGAATTGATTTAGATTGATCATCAGTTGACAGTTCCTTTTAGTGATCGCGATCAAGTCTTACATCGTGCCCATTCTTGAACCCTACCTACGTCTCCCAGCTGCTGGCTCAACGCTCGTGATCAGCTAGCTAATGGTTCTGATCACGATTCACATACTTTAAAAAAGTACTTCATAAGCTGCATAGAGGGCACGCTTCCTCTCAATACGCTCGGGATCTTGCAGCTTGCTACTGGAGCAAACCACAACTCGCATTGTTGGAGTTTGGTGACGACCGAAGGGAGCTTTGGGTGTGGTGGAGACGGATGCAAAGGGCAGCTAGTCCTGACAGTTGACAGAATTCACGTCGATCAATTATGCTTCCCAAGGATATACCCGTTTGTCTTATCAACTGCCGCTGGGGAGACATCATATCTCGGTTTCGAAATTGCCTTCCCGACCAGACGTGGTCGTCCTGACGAGTTCGAATGACTCTGGGGGCACTCGACGTGGGCACAAAACAAACTATACGGGGCAACTCCAGCAATCATTTTCATTGATCACCCCCACTATCGAGGGACGCTCTATCAATCTTAGTGAGCTTGTTGTCAAGTCCTTGTTGCAGGACCTTGTCATGTCGTACTTCATGTGCGAGCCGTTCTTAATAATGAGCATACGCTCATTGGCTGGAGTTTTGCCAGACACGGCCAACTAGGAGACACGAAGATCGTGAACCTGTGACCAGCCCTCATATCGCCCTCCAACACACCGTCGTCTGCCACCAATCAGGGCGGACAACAGCCTTTGGATCTAACAACTTGAAGAAGGACAACTTCATAGGATGGATTCTTGGGGGCATATTCGATAGGTTGGGTGCACATACAGGACATTCCTTCTCAGAGACAACGATGAAAATACCCTTCTATCGACGGGAAGTAATGCCCATGGTCAACTAGGTCGGCAGTCGCAAGTCGGGGAGAACGGGGTCATTGTCGATCCTGTTCGAATTTACCTTATCCCACGATGGCAAATTGCCTTCACTGAGATCCTTTGCTTGTGGTAGCGAACGTGTGATGGCAGCGATCTCTCCCTCTGACTCGTCGGACATAGAAATTCGGGAGTGGGGGTGGAACGAGCACGATAACATGAGGCTGGACCATACAGATGGTGCGCCAAAGCCCATCAAGATCTGGCCAGGAGGAGGACACGCGTTGAACGGAAGAATTGCTTGAGTATGGGCTAGAATGAGGGGACCAGTTGGATATTGTTACAAACATAACAAGCGGTCTGATCGCCTGAAGCATTCATTTCTTATCTTCCGAGTCTGTAGTAGTAAAGAGTGAACGACATGGAAAAAACGTCCAAATGTCATGACGATTCCGCACTTTCTCGAGAGCCGTGTACAATTAACTATGTACAGAAGCATCTGTTCGAAGGTCAAGTACTGCGCATCGGAGAGAGGGACTGGAGTGGGGTGATGACGCAGGCAAAGCACTACTAGGAAGGAGGGTGAAAGTGACAGGAGTAGGTGCATCAGGCTCGTTTCACTGCTGCCCTGCTCGGCGTCGAGAATGATTTAGGCGGAGGTGGCAAGGAGGTAGCACGTTGAGACCCAAGTACCAGAGATCCAGGTATTCTGGTGCTATGTATCGATCGACCATTACAAGTGGTTGCTCGAGACATCGCAGCAGGCGCCTGGACGGAAAGGAACCACTGTTGGCTCAGGCTCCCGTCTGCTCTTCCCCTCTTGCTCACCCTGACCAGCACTGGAATTTTGCTGGTCAATGACACCCATCAATCGCCCTTTTGCTAAAAGAACATTTCGATGTGTCAAGAGCGAGCTGGTATTGTACGATCAAGTAAAAGATACAACTTACGATTTCATGCACTCCTGTTGGCTTTCCATACGCTTTGAGGGCCGCCGATATAATGACACCTGAGCTCGCAGTCTGACCAATAGTGTTAGCTGTCATGGTTCAACGTTCAAACGTTCAATGGTCCAGCGACCAAAAGGGACCTCAGAGAGGGTGCATGAAGAAGGAGCGTGGTCTAGGGTTGCGGCAGGACCTATAAATAAGATCATAAGCGGCAATCCCCGAGTTTTCACAAGCCTATCAAGATTCAAGCTGGTGAATCGGATCTACTGGCACACACGATGGTCTCCACGACGTTGATCTCAACTGTCCCACAATATGTCTCCTCTGAGGAGCACAGAAATATCGTAGGATCGACTCCTCAATCGTTCAATGACATCCCTCCCGTGCTGCGCCACAAGGAGGACAATGTACGCGTTGTGCTTGATCCTCCCCTCCATACATTCACCGAACAAGATTGCGCAAATGGAACATTATTCGTGATCGAGAGGTAGTTATATTGATCAATAGCCAATCATCGTTTCATTCTGATATTCTGCCCCTCACAGCGCCCTTGTTTTCATGTCATCGACCGGGGTTGGATTTCAGGTCCCGTACCCTGCCATCACCCTTCACGCAATTGCGCGTCCAGAATCTGGACCATCAATATATTGTCAACTAGACGAGCTCGCTGGAGAACCTGGAGCAACTGAGTCACCTGAAAATGATGAAGCCTCCGACATGCGAGAGCTGAGCATCATCCCGTCAAACCCTGCTTCTCGTAAGTTTTCTGAGATTGACATGCGTCACACATGCTGATAGTAGTTATCTGATCAGTGGAGCCGATATTTGAGGCAATGTCCCTCTGTGCTTCCCTCCACCCAGATCCAAATGTTTCAGATGATGACGACTTGGACGAAACATTTATGGACGAGAGCGCCTTGAGACGTTTACGGGCGAAGAAGGCGAAGAGCTTAGTGAGGTTGGCCGGGTGCGCAGTGATTTCGTCAACAACAGTCGTTATGCACCGTACTAGACACCTCACGCAGGCGGCTCTCGAGCATTTGGAGTCGATCATCGATGATCCATATCATCCAGGCAAGAATGGCGTCAACGGCGCTGGCGAAGATGTTGAAAGCGAAGGCGATGGAGGACATTGATCTGGACGTTGATTCTGGATCTTAAACACACAGCAAGAACAAAAGTATATATTTCACCAACGAAGGATCGACGCATAATCGAGACATCCAGTACATGACTATTTGAATCAAACAAATCATATCAGTCTTTATTTACGACTTGAAACCCTTGGGCCGAACATCAGCAGACAATGTTGTTTTTGGTGCGACAATTGGTAATGGTCCCCAGTCAAATACAGCAGCGGGGGCTTTTGGTGCGGGCGTTGGAGAAGCTTCAAGACTCTCCGACTTCAGCATGGCCGCCGATTTAGCTGAAGACCCATGTCTTGGTGTTCGCTGTGGGCGACGCGAAGAGGAAGCTATGTAAGACGTAGAATCGTCATAATTGATGGACGTTTCTGGCGACCATCCGCCTTTCGTAAATGTAGGGGTGTTGAACGCAGGCAAGGCGCTGCTAGGAAGGGAAATGAAACCAAGAGGAGTAGGTGTATTGGGCTCTTGCTTCACTGCTGCTCTGCTTGGCGTCAGGAATGACGTAGGCGCGGGTTTGGATGCTGCCTTGTTGTTAAGCAAGGGCTCCTTCCTTACCGCCAGCAGAGCCCGTTTTAACTTCTGCGCAGAGCGTTCGGCATTCAATGCAGCAGCCGTGGTAACCGCTACATGGGGAATCACGCCGATGGCTTCTTAACACTTGATTCTAAGCGTTTGTCTCGTGAACCAAGGCCATTAGAGGATATGTCCAACTTGCTCATTCGCTGCTGGAGCTTGGCAACATCCCCGCCTTGTTGCGTGATTGAGATATCAATGTTGCGGAAGGTGCGGTTCACGGTATCCAAAGACGGTGCCCTGTAACCAAAATATGAGACGTTGACGGGGGGTTGTAGGATGGGACAACGAACTTTAAGCTTGGTTTGCCTGCCTTTAGCTCAGCAAGCTTCTTTTTAGAGGATTGCAGATGGTCCTCGAGCTTTTGCACACGGTCCCTCATTGTCTGTCCACGAAATCAGCATATTATCCTGTCAATCAGAGAGAACTGTACCCTTATATCCCTCCGTAGTTGCGACTGAGTTTTCCAGATATTCCGGTCCAAGGGTTCTGATCTTGAGCATCTTCGCAAATTCACTGTCCGTCTGAGCTCGAGTAAATCGAATAATTTCCTCCTTTCTCGTTCCCGCTGTATACCATGCATTAGACACTGATGATCGCAATCTCAGCACGAACGACTGACCTTTCAGCATACTACTCTCAAGCTCCTTGAGCGATTGTTTAAGAAGCTTCCGTTGCTCCTTTATCTCTTTGATGTCGCCCTGGACTTCAGTCATCACGCGACCATACTCCTTGATGTCTCCAGGCGCCCATTTCGTTGCATCTGCAAGGTCTGCTTTACATGAGATTGTCCTAGTGTTTTCTTTGACCCGAGTTCGGCTGTTTGCTGTGTTTGCACGCGCTGCCATAGTTTTTAGCTGACCAAAGGGTAAGCCTTCCGTTTGAATCTGTGTATCAGAGACTTACGTTGTCGAGTTCCCAAGTTAGACGTGAGACCATAAACGAGCACTCAGACTGCATGCCTTGTTCGATAGGCGGAGCTGGTGGAGATATAGAAGGGAGGGGGAATTGCAGGTAGCACCGGGCCTGGAGACAGAGAGATGGGAACAGCGGGTACAGCCCCAGGTGGCTTGAAACTACTGAAAACGCCAGGAGGCGGAGGAGTAAGAGCAGGAGGCGCTTCCGGTGTCTTGACTGGCGTGCCGAAGATACTGGGAGACGCAGGACTGGGACTCTCGCTCGGCTTTGAAAAACCAAAGAAACCCACTGGAGGGGGTGTAAAGACTGGTGGGGTTGGAGTCCGAGATTGAGTTGGAGCTACAGCGCCGAAGATGCTAGGTGGTGCAATAGCTGGGGCACCGATAGTGGACGGTGCAGTAGCGGGAGCGCCGAAGATGCTAGGCGGTGCAGGTAGTGTGGTAGTCAACACGGGCTTTGGTGGTAGTGTAAACGCTGGTGGTATAGGCAGCGCCGTGATGGCTGGCGCGCTCGCACTCTTGCCGAACAGAACTGGGGGTGTTTTGGGCCGAGAAGAATCAGATTCTGCGTCTTGCTTCACTGGGGGTACCCATGAGCCGAATTGCGGCCTCGGTGAGGCAGGATGCGGTACCATAGTCGGAGGTGCTGATTTCGCTTGGGGTGAAAAATGGGAGCTTCCACGTCTCCAGTGAGGGGGGCATTTGCAAGAGGTGAGCTTTTGACCGGTCGAGTACCCGTCGTCCTGGGAGTTATAGCGAATGGGGAGGAGGCAGGAGGCTTTGGAAGAGGAAACCACGGGAGGTATAGTGTGTTGAGCCTCAGGTACGGGAGATCCAGGTGGTGTTGTACTCTGGTCCCTAACTGGAGATATCTTTCGAGGCGGAGGGGAAGGCGAAGTTGACAATGTAATAGTCGGTAACTCCGCTTTTGGGGTAGTCGATCGAGACCTGGCAGCAGGCGATGGGATGGAAGAAGGAACCACTGTTGGCTCAGGCTCCTCTTCTTGCGTCTGCACTTCCGGCTCCTCCTGGTGTATATCGCCTTCTTTTTTCTCTTCCTTATGCTCTTCCGGCTGTTTTTCCTGGTCTTCCCACTCTTCCTCAAGCTCCTCCTGTTCTTCTTCCCGTTCTTCCTCCCGTTCCTCTTCCGGCTCGTCGTGCTCGTCATGTTCGTCTGGCACTTCAGATTCTTCAGACTCTTCCGACTCTTCCGATTCTTCATCAGAAATAAATGACTTCGTGTCGTCCTCGAGCTCCCCATCCTCATCAGATTCTTCAACAGTCGAGTCGC
>NW_024540827.1:0-17289 GCF_016647625.1 Suillus subalutaceus
ACGGACACTTCCTCTGCTTTGCATTCCCTGGTTGAAGAGAAGGACACGCCATCCACAGTTCCCATCTCGCTTGGCCAATGTGAACCATCGGACGACCCGCTGCCCAACTTCAATTTCATTTCCCCGGTGTTGAAGCGGGAGCGTCACCGCGCTCAAGCCTTGTGAGAATCAAGGCTAAGAATGGCATACAAGGTCTTCAGAAAATCGTGCCAAGCTCTTCTCCCGCCCACCGGCACCGGAAAAGAAGGAGCAGCAAACCACTCGTCCTGCTTGTGCCACGCCTGGGACTACGTTGGTGGACGGCGACGAAATACGTGCTAATTGGGCTTCTGGGGCTGCTGAACTCTCGCGTGCTTCATCGAACTGGTCGTTTCGTCATTTCCTGCGTCGTAATGCACCTCTGGGGCGAAGGTGTTCCACAAACTTCAGCCATGCGATAATTATTCCGGTCCAATTCCTGTGCGAAGCCTCGAGTCTTTCATCCGCCGCGTCGACCGAAGAGAGAAGCCTCGTCCGGGGCGAAAGAATTTACGCGTCACTCCATCGCCTTCTTCCGCCACTCCATCGCCTAACGCGACCCTTGTCGCATCTCCTACGCATTTGTCACCGAAAGGAATTGGCTCCCCGTCTCGAAACTCGGGCTTCAAGCGATGGATCAGTCGCCTCTGGCATCCTATTCCTAGTGCTCATGTAATGGTCGGGGATGAACGTAAGACCCTTGACCTCACTGCCTAGGTGTTGTCGTCGTACCCTCGAGGCCTTTCCCTGTTTTGCTGCTGGTCGTTATCCTGGATCCTTCCGCTGTCCAGGTTAGGCCCTATTCCCGTTGGATCTCTCGAATCTGCAACCGGTGCCTGTTCTGCTCTTTCATATACCCTGCTTTATCTCTGTCACCTGCTTTCTCACCTGCTTTCTTGTCTGCACAACATCTTCATTTTTGTCTCTCTCGTACATCCTAATTCGTCCTTGGCGCCGGGTGCTACTGGTTCATCAAGCGCGACATCACTTCAGCGGATACTGTCTTCCACATTTGGCCCGGGGCGTTCTTTGTCATCCACTTTTTCTTGTCCCCGTTCGCTGCCTGTTTCGGTGTTGAGTTGTGAGTTTTCTGTAGGGTGGTTGCTGTTTTGTTCTCGCCAGGTCGCTCGTTTTACGTCGCCCCCCCTTCTCCGACCTCGGCATCCTTTGGCATGGGTCCCTGTTTTCCTCCCTCCTCGCCCTTTCGACCCTTGCCCAAGAAAATCCGAAAATCCTTGTGCTGCGTTAACGCGCCGCAGGATGAAAAACCAGTGCATGGCTTCGCACATCTATCCTTCCGTTTCCCTCCTTGATTTTATTTCTTGTGTTCAGTCGTGGAAGGCTGTTTCTCCTGTTGTTTCAAGCTTTATCGTCTTGCTGTGCTTTCTTGCGCTTCGTGTGTTTGACAATGGACTTCTTTTGCTTCTTTATGGACTGGAATGTATACCCCTACTTTATGCATTCCGAATATAATACCCATTTTTTCCTCTTAGTATCGCTTTCACCCAGTAAATGGCTATGGATATTTGGTTTGCCTGGAGGAGATTGACCTCCACGTGCAACGCCTTTGGCGAGCGTCTCATAGGACTGTGCTTGGGGCCCTCCCATGCCTAACTAATATTTGACAAATGCATTAACTAAGTGCGCATAGACATTGAGAGGAAAGTTATAGAAGCAATATTAATGGTGCTTATTCTTCGTCGGCTAGTGTGGTGAGATCGGTTTTGAAACGTTTTGTGGATGGTACACGTCCATGAATACTCAAGCTTAGTAGGTGACGACGAAGAGAGCGGAGCGCGTCGTACTGGAGGTCTTGATGGCGGCGTCCAAACTCTCCACTCGCGGACATCTGTGTGAAGCCGTTGGCGATGGAGGTTTCGACAGCGTTCTGTGCATCTTGGTGGAAGAACGGCGCCAAATGCGATCCAGATCAATCCATCTGGAGTACTTTGGAAGTGCTTCCTGCGTCCTTGCTTGTCGCATAGTGAAGGGCCACTGAGACTAGATATTTAATCAGTGCTACATTTAACTTGCGAGTCTTGCATCGAGAATACGAGAAAGAAGCATGACACCCAGACCCTCAAAACCGCAACTACAGGAATACATAAGTCGCTATTATGACTGATGTAGTATGAAGACTCACCTGCCACCTTATAGCTTCTCCTAATTTCCTCTCCTGTTCTGCTTTGTGTCAGGACTCAAATGCGGAATCATTCATCACGATACTCTCTGCATACATCCTCAACACTGTTTATGACTCCCACCTTTAACCCAATATACGTAGAGCACCCGTTGTTATGTGTCAAATTCATAACAACTAGTGCTCTACAGTCATTCTTCCCAGGTTGTAAAGAGACGGCGACGAGTCGTGGCCTCCTAAATTGTGGAAGCATACTAAAAACATCAAGTATAGTAGAGGTCGACGATCCAGACTACAACCTGTACTATACTCAATGTTTGATATTTTCCTGATGAGCATGCCTGGAAATAGCACACAAGAGAACAGACATGTCTGTTATTGAGTGGTGCAGAGAGGAGAAATCGAGCGTGAGAAGGCGATTGTGAAAACAAGCTGTAGATACTTAGATATGCAGAGTCTGAGCTTCCAAGAATGGGCACGATAAGGCTTGATCGTGATTCAATCTGAATCAATTCGGATCGTGCACGTACATGGATATGTTTTGTTAACCAATCCTTTACTGTCCAGACTCGTGCAGGTAAATCAAATGTTGTGGATCGAGTCGAATACAAGCAGTAAGTGTAGCGTACTGTAAGCTTGTTGCTTACCTGAGTTCCCATAATCAACATCTTAGGACTAGACAGAGTCTCAGCGGATGCGGTAAACAACGCTGAGGTAGGACTGCGCACGAGCAAGATATTAAGTATCACGTATGTCATATGGTGGTCGAAGATGAGACCAAACAAGTCCCGGAGGCTAATCCTCCGGGACGGGTAGCATGCGTATCGTATCGTCCAACACAACATAAATACTGTCCGAGATAATCAAGCTTGAGCTTTGATTATCACTGCCTTTTGGCCTAACGGTCTGGGCGTAACTGTTTAGGGACGACAGTCTTAACTACTTACACGTACTCACCGTTTGGGTGGTCGCGGCAGTTGCCGCAGCAAACAGTTGATCGCCACCAACATAACTTCAAATGAGCTGGAAAGAGCGTTAATTGTTTCTCAAACAATCAACACCCTCTCCACCTCATCTTAACCTCTTTGCTTGCACTAGGGGTCTGGGCTAAAGTTGAGATCCCAGAAGACATGCGTTTCACGCTTCACTACCGTCTGTTCT
Source organism: Suillus subalutaceus (assembly GCF_016647625.1). NCBI lineage: Eukaryota > Fungi > Basidiomycota > Agaricomycetes > Boletales > Suillaceae > Suillus > Suillus subalutaceus. The sequence continues at coordinate 3,320 of NW_024540827.1, forward strand.
CTCTCTACCAGTAATCGCAAAAGCACTAACACACAGAGTACCGGACTACACCATCATATCCCTTTCAAACAATATTTAGTATTCTTAAAAATGACTGATGGCGCTCCGCCCCAGCACCCTCGATCAACCCCCATCTCCTCAGCCGTCAACTCCGGAATGTCGCATGTATCAACATACTCTCCAATCCTCTCCACCTTCGTCGAAGTCCTGAAAGATAGATCCCAGGTGAACCTTATACAGTGCAGCAACGAACGAAAACGTACGTAACGACCAGAATATCATGCTGCAGCAACCACTTGTTGAGCACTTGACCGCTCGTCACAGGTTTTCCCCGCGTATCCTCAAGCCGTGCTCTGATTTTCTCGACGACAGGATCCAACGGTCCCCCTGGTGCATGAAAAAGAGCCGAAAGCCCACCGTACGAGGACGTAACGATCCCGTGCTCTTTATGCACGGCGATCAAAGGCTTCACGAAATCCCACACATACGGTTGAATTTCGAGCTTTTGAGTTGTGGGGCATCGTCCAAAACTACCTTTTGGGACTGATACTAACATACCATGAAGTGTTCAACTCACCTGATTGACAGCAGGCAAAATCTGTGCACCCTCCACAATCTCCAATATATGCTCCACCCCAAAATTCGACACCCCAATAGACCTCGTCAATCCCTCCCTCTTACACTCCTCCATCACCTTCCACACCTCTTTCAGCCCGCCCCCGTCCATATGGTCCTTGGGCGCATGCACCAATACAGATCTACATACCCCAACCCCAATTTCTCCAACGACTTACAAAGCGCCGTTTTAGCTGTCTCCTCAGGAGTTAGCGGCGCATACTTGGTGGTGATGAAGAGCTCCGAACGCGGGACACTGGATTCGGAGGCTTTGATAGCAGCTCCTAGGGTGGCCTCGTTCTTATACCGCTGTGCACCGTCAAGTGCGTAAAAACCGATGTTAATGGCGCTTTCGAGAGTAGTTTGGGCGTCTTGGTGGCGGGAGAACGCTGTGCCGGTGCCGAATGCGAGAGAGGGGATTTGGCTGCCGTCGTTGAGGGAGAGTGTGGGTATTGGCATGCTAGTGGTGTGAAGTAGATTGAGATTGGGGTGGCGATGAATTTGCTTATACCTTGTGATGAGGTGGGCATCAGTATTTGATTAGTCTTATCACGTCTTCCCAGAGTAAAACATCCGACACACAAACCCGCATTCATACCTATCAAAATAATCGAATCGAATCGCGACAGTACTAGAGTCTAGGGTATTAGTCCATAAAAGTCCTTGTCAATCGTACATGGGTTGCACAGTTGAGATATACGGCTTTCTTTTGGCCTTGGAACTCATCAGGCCAGCACTCATTACTCAGTTCTGATCCTCCACGAGGCTCTTCGTAGCCCTCAGATCCGCATTCAACCATCTCCTTCACGAGGCTATCAAAGTCGACTTTGCGTTTCCACCCGAGGACGCGTTCGGCCTTGGCGGGGTTGCCAAGCAAAAGGCTGGGTACAAGCATAAGTACTTGGAGGAAGAAGCACGATGAGGACGCACTCGACTTCCGCGGGACGGAAATACTGCGGGTCGACTTTAACGACCACTCGTTCGGTTTTCTCGTCATACCCCTCCTCCTGCACGCCAGAGTTACGCCACCTAAGACCAAGACCAAGTCATGTCCAACGTCAGAAGACGACGTATGTACCTGAGGAATGAGACGGGTACCTTATCGTCATTCCAACGATTGCAAAGGCCTTTTCGACAAATTCTCTCACAGGATGAGTCTCTCCCGTGGCGAGGACGAAATCGTCAGGGTGGGTTGTTGGAGCATGCGCCACATGCCCTCGACGTAGTCCTTGGCTGTCACATCACCGTTAGCTAAAGACGATGAAAGACAATCAAAATCGTACCATGTCCCCAGTCTCGCTGCGCATCGATGTTACCGAGGTACAAACAGTGCTGTTTGCCGACGCTGATATCAGCAACAGCCCTGGAGATCTTTCTAGTAACGAATGTCCTCCCTCGCCTTGGGCTCTCATGGTTGAACAAGATCCCGTTACAAGCATACATGCCGTATGCCTCACGGTAGTTCACAGTGATCCAATATGCGTAGAGCTTGGCGACGCCGTACGGGCTGCGAGGATAGAAGGGGGTAGTCTCGCTCTGGGGCGTCTCGACGACCTTTCCATAAAGCTCTGAAGTGGACGCTTGGTAGAACCTGGCGTGTTTCTCAAGTCCTACTGTGCGGATTGCGTCGAGGAGGCGGAGGGTTCCGAGCCCATCGACGTCGGCTGTATATTCTGCCATCTCGAAAGAGACTTTGACGTGGGATTGGGCGCCCAAGTTGTAGATTTCGGAAGGGAGGACTTGGGCGAGAATGTAAACGAGGTTGGTACTGTCGGAGAGATCACCGTAGTGGAGTTTGAACTTGTTGGGGTCTGGAGTGTCACGGTGTCGATGGGGAGGTTAGACGATGATGGGTGTACGTACGTTCATGTTGGTCTGCGTAGAGGGACTCTAGACGACCGGTGTTGAAGCTGGAAGAACGACGGATTATACCGTGTACTTCGTATCCTTTCTCCAGGAGAAGTTCTGCGCTGTGAAGGACATGAGTGGGGATTTAGATTAGAGATTGAGGAAGGAAACTCACAGATAGGAACCATCCTGACCGGTTATCCCTGTTTATATATTCAGCATTGATAGTTACAGGCTAGCTCATGCTAGCAGATGCAGGTCACGCGAGCCCATATCTTCTTCTCACCAAGTTCTCTGATGAACTTAAAGGGGGCTATTAGTACTCACCTGAGAGTAATGCGACTTTTCTCTTCCTGAACTCCTCTGGAGATGGAAGGTCGAGCTTCATCAATGGTGCAGCGTCTGAAGGCATTGGTGTGAGTGAAAGTGATGATGTTCAAAATTATCAGGGTGCACTGTGGACCGTGGTCCCAGTGACTGCGGCGGCCCGGGAAATTGTCACTAAGGGCGGTGTCGCGTGTGGTGATATGAAGTGTCCAACAAAAAGATATCAGGAGAGGCTTCACAAAACAACCGATTCGACAAGGTTTTTAGAACAAAAACTGCGGGCAGCGACGGTCACCGTTCTCAACAGCGACGAGCATCACGAAAAAATAACCGTTCGTAGTTCACCGACTACCGACGACGGGGATCGAACCCGCAACCTTTGCCTTAGGAAGGCAACGCACTACCATTGTGCTACGACGGCTTGTCAAATTCGCCCATTCAATATTACAAAAGCTCCACTGCTTATACTGACGTAACTGCTAACGAACGTCACTCGCAATGTTTACGTCTGACCACGATGATCGATCTGCGTAACTCGCAAAGCTAGGACGTGCTGCAGCTTCCCTCGACTATAACACAACTTGATCGCACATTATACTCTATCACCCAAATCACGAACTCTATCAACTTGAAGTTTGCATTACCCTTTTCCCCTCCAGGATCGACTTCAATCATGCCTTTCTTTTCTGCCCACTTCGCCTGGCGCTTGGACCTGTCCATTTCGTGGCATACGACTCGGCTGGACTCCACAAGATGAGCTTGACAATATATTTGGGTCGACGAATTTGAATCCTGGCCGTCACTCACGTTAGATGGAATTTACTCGGGTGTTGATTGATGATATAATTCAAATTAGTTCCACCACCTCTTCCCTCGTCAAATGCTACAGTAATCGCCTTTATCGATGCATGGTTGGACTTTTGGCCTCAACTCTTGTCCGTGCGTGAAGGCAGCTTCCGTTCAAAATACAAGTTTGTATTATATTACGCAGGTATTCATATAATTTTGTCATACCTCACAAATTACATGTGTCTGCGGACTTAACGGTGTCATTTCACCTGTTGTTAACCTACGCTCTATCGACCATTCTCTTCGTTCGAGGTATACTACATGCCCCTTAACGAGACAATTTGCACTTGCACTATAACACTGCGTCTAAACTCAGCCCGGTACAACTGGCACCACCCCATGATACTAACTAGAGATACCTTGTCGTATCTCTCCTCTCCAATGCTCGTCGCCTCTGGAAATTCCATGTCTTATCCATATCCACTTAGGGAAAACGTACTTTTTTCGGTCAAAGGAGCATAATAACGTACGCTGCGACGACCCCAAATACTGTCAAACACGAGTATCAGGATTGTATTCAAGACACGTCCAAGGCTTTAGGAGAGTATAGAAGTGCGGGAAGAGGTTGCGGGAGTACAATGAAGGATGAGATCTAATATGACAATATGAACAGCTAGTGAAATTGCGCTACATCAAAGTACTACGATGCGAAACTACACACCAATATGAACAAAAACGATTCTCTGCTCGAGCGTCACTTTCGTCTTCACAGTGTAAGTAGCCTTGTTGAGTGCCCAGGCCGCCTTCGTACAGTCCGGCATATCACCCTCCTCCAAATCCTTGAACAAATTCTTGTAGAAAGCTTCAACGACGTGTTTTGCGACAGCATCATCGACCACCCACAGCGTGCCAATGACGCTCTTGAACCCTGAAAACTGCAGGCCAGCTGCGAGGTGGATCACTTCGTCGGGTGTGTCCTCATCGCCCGCAGCGGTATGACATGCCGACAAGAACGCGAATTCAGCTTGCGGAGCATCGTTCTCCATGATGTCAAGCAGCGTCAGGGGTTCGTCTTTCATAGCGAAATGTGAATAGTATGGCTGATCATGATCTTGCTTGCCATGGCAGGCGAGGTGCACCATGTGTTGCTTCGCAAAGCTTCGAGTGCACCTGCCCGTGTCGCTGCATCGCCAGAAAGAGTGGTGGGATTGGTTATAGCGGGGAACAAGCGAACGGACTAGCTCAATCTCGCTCTCGACAGTCGAGAGCTCCTTGCCTTGCCCTGCACCCGGCTGACCTTGCCCGATCGCCACGAAGGACGGAGTCACGCGCGTCTTCATCGTCTGTCGAGCTCTGATCAGAGCCGAAAGTGTGGGTGTGTAAGAGCAGATGTAGATATCCTCCAGGCATAGCTCTGCCCCGTCTCCATTTGCCTTTGGCCGAAACGGGTTAGCTGCATGAAGAGGGATGGATGTGAATGCTGCTGTCGGACACAGCCAGATTCGAGAGCGACCCGGCAATCTCAGATCACGCAGGAGTACCCTGACAATGGGTAGCATGACCTCGTCCCAGATCTTCCGCAAGAGTGCTATCAGATCGGTCCTCGGCTGCTCTGGGCCCATAGAAGATGCATGCCGTATCGCCTTAGCAAAGTCGTCGTTGAGCGTCTCTAGATCTGTGAGAGCAAGATCTGGGAAGGGAACATGATGGGGCTTCCCTGACGTTGGGACTATCATAGCATTGCGGGAGTATTCGCTCGCGATGAGGATGATGACTGGGCCATGACGTGCTGCCACTTGCAAATCTTCATATGATAGTGGGAGAAGGAATCGCGAGAACCCTTGAAGGTTGCGGACTTCAACTACCGCAGCTTCCCACTGCTCCGCGATTTTTCTGTACTCTGTTGCTGCCCGATCAGCAGCAGCTCGGTCTGCGCTGCTCGCAGAACCCTGAGCATCGGACAGGCGCTTGCTGAGCTCTGAAAGTTTGTGAGCAAGTGGCAGACTTGCTGATTTGAGGTCGTCCAGCGGAGTCCTGAGTCGCGAGGCTAGCGACCATTGTTGACCGCGTCCCTGCTCCTCAAGTTCAGCCGCTCGTTGCAGATCATTGCGGCGAATCGCGCATGATGCTGCATCTACTGGCAGTGTTTGTGCGCCAGAAAAAGCGGTTGCAGCACCCCGTCGTGAGATAATGGAGGATCGCGTCATGACGTGATCATCGAAAAGCTCCAAGCACATTTGGTATGCTTCGAGTGCAGATTCATGTTGATAGACTTCCGCTTGGCTAGCCCATTCAATAGCCGCCTTGATGCGTTCTGGATATCCTTGGGTGGGGTGACTTGATACCAGTCTGAAGTTCTCCACTGCTAGTGACAAATCATCAGGGTTGTGCTGAATCTTGTAGCGAGACATATAGGCCTCCTTTAGCGTGAAATAAGAGTAGTGCCTGTGAGGGTGGAGTGGTGGCAAAGCCGCCAGTGATTCTTCGCAGAGACCAATGGCCTCCTCAACATCTTCATTCGCCTGATTTTCCATGAAACGAGAACAGAGTGCCGAGCCCAAATTGGAAAGATTTGTGTGGCGCTTTGGATCACCAGGTTGCGTTAACCAAAGCGATTCACGATACAGATCAATGGCCTCGTTAAGGTCCTCAGTGGTTTGTGATTCATCATATCTGATCCCGAGGGCGAGGCCAAGGTTGTTAAGCGTGGTGTCACGACTTGGATGCCCAGGTGGGCACAATGTCAGTGCCTCACGAAAGAGGCTGATAGCCTTGTTGATGTCGTTAATGTCATTGCGTTGCCCGAAACGGTTTTGGAGGGCACCCCCTAGGTTGTCCAATGGTGCATCACGAGATTCATGCCCAACGGGGCACAGGTACAGTGCTTCTTCAAATAGAGAGATGGCCTCGTCAAGGTCATCTGATTTGCCTTGGTGATTGAAGCGGGATCCGATTGAGGTAGCCAAGGTATTCAGGTTGGCAGGACGGTCAGGATGTCCCTCGGGGCACAGAGAAACGGCTTCACGACCAAGTTTTATGCTCTCTTCAAGATCCTCGATGCTGCCGCGTTCATCAAAGCGTGCTTCGACTGCTTTTGCAAGCTCGTTGAGGGCTCTGGGACGGTACTGATGGCCTAGAGAACAGAACTCGAGCACAACTCGTCGAAGTTGGATGCCATCATCAGATGCATCCGTTGGAAGATCGTTGCATTCGTTGATCACATGATCTATACCATCATCCCCTGCTGCAACGCTCCGAAGATATGTGCCCTCGAGACAGAGAGGTAGTAGCTCGTGGTAGAGTTGAACGGATTCACGGATATCAGCGGGGGTATCTTGATCGCTGTAGCGCCAGGTCAGCGCTTCAGTGAGATGATAGATGGACGAAGGACGATCGGGGTGGCCCTGCGGACGCAATGCAAGGGCGTCGCGGAATAGAAATATAGTAGAGTCAATGTCTTGGAGATCATTGCGAATATGACCTTGAAGGCGGGCCCACGCGAGGTTGGTGAGAGCAGCAGCACGGTCGGGATGGCCGACAAGACACCGGTCCAGAACGAACTGGAAATGCTGTACAGCATTTTTCAGATCAGATTCATTCTCGTCTGTCATGTATTTGGAAAAATGCATGTGGCCCGCATCCGTGCGACGAGCAATTTCACTTCCAGTGATGGACTACGGTTTTCGTTCTGTCAGTAGACACTTAAAGGAAGGGGGCTGGGGTTACCTACATGGAGCTCTATACCCCGGGCACGGACAACAGTGGTCTTCAGGGTGAAGTAAAGGTCCACACCTTCTTCATCGTCATCATCATCTTCATTGTCATCCTCGTCCTCGTTATCGTCATCCTCGTCCTCGTCATCCTCGTCCTCATCATCATCGTCACCATAATCTAGTAGAAGCTCATTCCACGAGTGGTCAATCTTGCTAACGATTTCTCCATTGCCTAGCATTCGACCAAGCTCAAAGGATTGCCCGTATTTCCAGTGATAATCTAGTAGGCAATGTGTCCCGTGATCTACAAGTCGATCATGAGCACTGGGATCGGGTCTGCAAGTTTAGTTGGCAGGCTTTACAAGATCACGGTATCGCCCCACGCTACAGATTTATCGGACGATAGGACTCGGGTGGCTGATTTCCAGCATCTCCTCGGGTTGACTTTGACGGACACGTAAATGCCTGCGGGTATGCGGCCAGAGGGTGCACAGATGATTTTTTCCGCTAATGACTGTAGATAGATGGTGAAGATCGCAAAACAAATAGAACAAGGTAACACGGAGTGGCCCACCTTTAAGTCTGATAGATTGGCCTTTCGATGTACTGGCAGTCATAATGACACAATGAAGCAAATGGCGCAAGGACCTGGATGGGCTGAGAGGTACGGAATGAGTGGTGGAAGAATGATAGGTAGGGATATGAACTGGGGATCAAGTTAGTTGGAAGTGAGGAAGCAGGGTACGGGGCATACTCCACGTGCATTTGCATGCCGCTGATGGTTGATCGGCACGATAGACGCTTGTCCTGCAGTCACACTGAGCGCCAAAAACAAAGATGACAAGATCACTGCATTCGCGAAAATGGGACACCCAGGCTACTCTTACGCAGGTGGTTGAAGTGATCACACCTCAGAGTACCTTCAGATGCTGGACCACCCTTTCCGCATTCTCAATAATGCTCTACACTTGTATCACTGTCGCAGTCCATTTATCACACTGCAATTCAAATAGACAGAATGAGTATATCGTGGAGTACATACATACAAACCACTGAGAATGGAAGAAATCCTCGAACGAAGCGATTGAGGTGATGCCATGGGAAAGAAGGATCGAACGAGTGGAGGAAATAAGGCCGACGGAGTGTGCGAGCGTGATAGTTTGAATGCAAGTCAAAAGAGTGTATTACAATGCGACTCAGGGAGAGTTGAGAAGTAGCCTGTGTGTTGGAATGAACCGGCGTGTTTTCCTGAGGAGCGGAAGCCTCCGAGTCTATGTGGACACTGTCGCCCGGTGCATAGTGTTACGAGTTGAGATGGCTGGCAACGGACAATCAGTTATGGAGCAGTCCAACGGGCGAGGATGTCGAGTTGAACAACAAGGAGGTCCATGGGAGACTTTCCGGTGTTTGCCGAGGATAAGCGCTTATCACTCACTTCAATTGCTGTCCATAAATACTCCAAGTCCGGAGGCAGGATGTTAGCATTCGGTGTCGGCGTCACAAAAGGCACTCTGTTTGGACCGAGTCGTGACTTTGGATTGTTATCCGCGGGTCCTGGCTTTGGCATGGTGAAAGAACCACTATATGTAACTCAGAGTTGCTGATGGAAATGAGTGACGGTCTCATTCCCAACTGCTACCGGAACAAGCGCGGATCTATCGATAGACGACATGACATTATCTGTATCCAGACTACCCCCATGTCTTTTAGATCGGGACGCACACATCCTCGGTTGTCACTTGTGAGGGAATGCACCTGCTGGTACCATATCTCAAAGCGGGCTTGTCGTCATATGGAATTGCACACTGCCCCTTCCCGATGTCCTGCTGTTAATATCACTATCCGCACTCGGCCTGCGCTTCTCACAAAGCTGATCTCAGTCTTGAGCCCCACATTCTGTCTCAGTTTCTTCTGACTCGCCCCGATTCGTGGCATGTCCAGCATAGCATCGTCGAGGCACTTCTCGATCGTGTAAATCTATCTTCAGCCATCGGTAATGAATCCCAGCGCGGGAAGGAGTCCTTTGTGTCCGAAGAAGCCAACGACGATTTCCACTTCCACTTTTCATCCTTCCCTTCCGTAAACACTGGATCCACAGATCACTCTATACTCGATCTCATAATTCTCATCCTCGAACAAGCCCGAAAGTTAAACATGTAGTCGTACCTTCATAACCCCTCGATTCTCTCCCGCAGCCTTCTTCCGTGCCATAGATGAGTTCCGCTCACGGACAGAAATCACCGACCAAGGCACAAGCACAGACTCCTGGTACATCGGCTCATCACTCATATATGGCGAAGTAGTCTCCAGCACACAAAAAATGTTTGATAAGTGCGTCTTATTCAATCACGACGTCCATCGCAACACCCACTAAGACACCCCCAGAAACCCACCCTTCCTCTGTGCACTTCACGTGGCTCTCGCCTGTAGGGTGTTTGCAGATGTCGCTCAAGATCCGCGTTGGACTGAAAGGGTTTTCGCCAGGCCCGGGTGAGACTTACACACCTCTTATTCATTAGTATTCGACTATCTGATATCGAGCAGTACCAGGCCTAACAATCCTTTCCTCCAACCTCGTATCCATCTAATACCTCTATGTACCAGCCATCATTGACACATGCCACGTACTGGACCCCACCTCCCGATGGGTCCACGAAGTCCGTCTCAAATGGCCAAACGACATTTATACCCTCTTCCCGTCCTCCAAACCAACAATCAAACCAGAACCAGGGAATTCTGGCGAAATACTGGTAAACAGGAATTTTGCCGGGGGCGTGGCAGATGTGATAATCGGTACGGTACCATCCATCCCCTTCTCATCGTGACCTACAGGCTAATGCTCATCGATAAATAGAAAGTGGCTTCAACGTCCTAAATGCACCACCCTTCGCCTCACTCGCCCAATTCGCATCTACACCTACCCCAGGGCTCTGTAGAACGCGTAGCAGCAACAGTTCTAACCTTCTTTGAGCACATATGGAGTTCTTTTTTGGAGAATGAGGAACAGGAGTTTCACCCGTTCACCAATACCTTCGATCATGGCTGCATTCGTATGTCTCTGTCATGTTTCGCTTTACGTCCGTTTACTTACTCGTACTTATTCGTGGTTCGGACAGAGGCCAGCTCGTCACTGACGAATCGGACTCCCCACCGAAGCGTCTGCATCGTCGTATCACTCCCGGTTATGGGTTGTTGCGCACGGTTCCAATGGGTGGAGGGGAGTTCATTGATCTACAGCCTGATGGGAATGGTTTTGATATGCTGAAGGCGTTGATATTGAAGAAGAAAGAGTAGCAGTGAAGTAGCAGAGTAGGCCTAGTATGAACGCGGGAGAGCGCAATGCATCACAATAGCGCACTAGTAGCGCTCTTATCTTTTCGAACGTCAGCGCTGTCTTTGTCGTTCGCTTCAGTGAGGGACCGGATATAAACTTCGAGACGCACTCAGGCTGACGATTGGTTTCCCGCTTAAAGCACCCTTCGATGTCTCATCCAATCATATCAGAATTCGATATCATTTTTGCAGGAGGTAAGTGATACATCTTACATTGTGGGGATTCTCTTGACGTAACGCTGTATCGCGGTTCAGGTGGTACCACAGCTTGTGTTGTCGCAGGCCGCCTGGCTGCATGGGATCCCTCGCTTAGTATCTTAATTCTCGAAGGGGGCCAACACACGCTCAATCAAGCTGCGCATGTGCAGCCTTACCGATTTCCAAGCCTTCGGGCGCCTACGGGTACCACCATGACATTCAATGTTGGAAATCCAAGTCCACGTCTCAACGGCCGTGCTCCGATCGTTCCGTGCGCCCATTGCATTGGTGGAGGCTCAAGTGTGAATAGTTCGTAGTGTCCTCGCACTGAATAACATGGCTCTGATACGTTGACTTGGTCAGCTATGGCTTACACTCGTGCGCCTGCCTCAGATTTTGATGACTGGGGAGCCGATGGGTGGGAATCTAAGAACTTGATTCACCTCATGAAGAAGGTCCTCGATTGAATCGTCTTTATATTTCTCAAGCTGAACTATTTATTGCATAGCTGGAGACATATGAAGTACAACCCGATCGCCCAACCCACGGGTACAGTGGACCTATCAAAGTGTCCTCTGGCGGATGCAAACTAGGTGCCAGCGAAGAGTTCATCCGTGTTGGCATGACGTATCACAAGAGGCAATATGTCGAAGACACTGATGATTTAGAAACATGTAACACATACAGTGTGCGCCACTGATTTTCTTTTTCCGTGTGCAGAGTCCGCTAACAAGATTCATTCCAGCCATGGGCGAAGTGAGCTTGTGCTCGTCATCTATTGTGAATTGGGCTCATATTTAAGAAGGTACATTGACGGGACAACTGGAAGGCGTTCTGATGCGGCCCACCACTATGTCTACAACCAAGCTCACAATGCAAATTTGCAAATATGGGTCGGCAAGCGAGTGAAGCGCGTGATCTTCCAGTGAGTGTTGCACATTCAAGTTGCATTGCAACTGTGCCCAACTGCTGATGCCTGTTTCGAATGAAAGAGATAAGCGTGCCGTAGGAGTCGAGTTCATCAACGATCCAGTGTCTTGCCCAGACGCGGGTCAGTCATCAGGCATCGTGAAGCATCAAAGCTTGTTGTTGTCTCTGCTGGGGCGTTCGGTTCGCCGGCCATTCTCGAGAGGTCTGGGATCGGTGCCGAAGCGATTCTCAAGCGGTGCGATATTGAGCAACTGGTGGACCTACCTGGCGTCGGAGAAAATTATCGAGGTCCGTGTTCAACCATTTATCTCATGATGTTAACCTAAAGTTAAGTTTTAGATCACAACGGCATCTTTGTTCCATACTTTGCTGCTGACGGAGCTATTACTATGGACCCCCCTCTGGCGTGGGAAGGAGAGTGTTGTCCAGGGTAAACATGTTCTTGCCATGTTCCGAGTCCCTTTAACCGCCCAAAACATTATAGAAAACCTGGCACAATGGAAACTTAATGGCAAGTCACTTATTGCCCAAAAGTTGGTACAAAACCTTCAATGCAGGTGACATATTTATTGACTGACATTTCAGTGGCAAGCGATGCAAAAATCAAATGGCGTCCTGACAATGACGAGCTGAAAGCCATGGGTTCAGCCTTTCAACCACGATGGAAAGAGTTCTTCCAGGACCGCCCAGACAAGGCTGTTGCAATATTTTCCCTTTTTGAGGGGTTGTGTGCACATTAATTTGCTTTGACGTACGAATGCTCATGATGGCCAGATACGCTGAGTTACCCTTGAGTATCCTTCCTGCTCGCAATTACTTGGCTGCTTTCTATTGTACAGTACTACCCCCCATCTACTACCCCGTAATCTTGTTCTGAACTTTCAAATAGCTGTACCCCACATCTGCCGGCAGTGTTCATATCAAATTGGACAAGAACGGCCAGGAAGGAATCGACTTCAATACAGGCTACCTGGATGAGTGAGTCGGCAGTTTCATCTCACCGATGTGACTACGATAATTCACAGTCCATCCGATATCATACCTCTTAACTTTGGGTACAAAAGGATGCGCGAAATCTGCCGACGCATGCCTTCATACGGAGGTGAAGCCCCCGCCGGCCATCCTTGTTTCCCAGAGGGAAGCGCTGCAGTCTGCGGAGAAATGTCCGGGCCGGTGGACTTGAATGCGCCTGACTTGATCTACACAGCAGAAGATGACGAGGCGATCGATCGATTCCATCGTGACCGCGGTATGTCGTATCCCTATCGACTAGTGTTAAAATACTGAATTTATACTCAGTGCAAACGACAGGGCATTCGGTATGTACAGCTGAAACGTTCATGCTTTCACATGAGGTACCTGAACCTTGTGTGTAGCTCGGAACTTGCGCCATGAAGCCGAGGGCAGATCAAGGGGTCGTTGACGCTAGGTTAAACGTGTATGGCGTGACAAACATCAAGTTGCGGACATGTCTATTGCGCCGAAAAATGTTGGCACAGTGGGTACTGGTCGGGATATTGACGTGCAGTCTAACCGTCTCTCTAGAACACATATTCGACAGCGCTTCTCATTGGAGAGAAGGCTGCGATGATCATTGCTGATGAGCTGGTATCAATGCAGACCAGCCTTGCAGTGACTCGGAGTCGTCATGGAGAAGTCCTCAATCACGTCTGTGATAGGCATCTTCGCAAGAGTGATCATTAGCATGTACTTTACGTGTCAATCATTGATACACAATCAACACGTATCTCAAATTTGCGAGGACAATAATGGATTGCAAGTTCAGGTAATATACATCAGGAAAAAATAGGGCTACATGGATATACATCGATGCCGAACAAGACACGAAAAACACGGCCCGCTGCAACCCACACCCCGCCCAGTAGCCTAGCTGCCCTCCTGACCTCGTTGCAGCGCTCGCCATCCACCACTCCTCTGTGTCCGACCCAGTACATTCCTCTTCGCCTGCTCCAGTGATATTTGGACATCATCCTATTGTGGTGATAGAGGGCAGTCAAGCCATAACTCGACACCATATTGTTTGAAACCCATAGAAACATTGTCGTACTACCGACAAGATGACAGGCGAGAGATAGATATTCGAAAGACGCTCTTGCCAGACGTGGGTTGCTAGAAAATCGTGGCCGCACAGGGTGCTTGTCACCTCGTGCGGAGAATTGAGTGCGTGGCAATGTCTGCAAGCAATATGTGAGATCC
>NW_024540828.1:0-17276 GCF_016647625.1 Suillus subalutaceus
TGATTCAAGCGGTAAGAGTAAGTTGAGATCCAAGTACAGGTACGTCAACTATATATATGATTCTGTGTCGTGCGCGGTGTCCAATCAGCGATGTACTAGGTGAGACGCGTCATCGAAGTGTTGCATCATAGGCTGCGTCACTAGGGGCCGGCGCTGCCAACACAGACCTTGCGCAATGCGGAGCTATCTGTTAGTTATGGCTGGGCGCTGGGCGCTGATTCATTCTGACGTGGCGTAGTGTCGCTATCTCGGTTTGCTGACAGTGGCTGTTGAAATCTTTATGTCGTGACTGGTAGTCTTGCTGTCTCGTTTTTCTGGGTTCTATAGTCTGACTGTTTGGATGTTTCTTGGTTTCGGCAGACATGTTGTATTTATATTTCACGAGAGTGTCGCAGTCGATGCGCAGGCAATGTTTTCTACTTGTTTCACGGTAGTAAGGGCTCACGGCCGCTCAAGCGCTCAAGAATAACATGGGGAAATTGACGTGTTTGTTTGTACCGGTGTCGCTTCCCATTACATATTTCGGATGATCCCAATAGACCTTGCTCCACAAGGTAATATGTTCATGCTCACACACATGACCGAGACGCATAATCAACGCACAGCCTCAATTTAATGCTTCCATGTGGTTATAAGGATGCCAGTTGCGTTATATACGGTTTGCTAGTAACCCACTGCTCGGATCATGGCACCTGCAGTTGATGGTCACCTTGCTATCCTCGCCGGCATTCCTCTTTCCTTTGTCGCCGTCACGGCACTCTGGCGATTCATCAAGAAGCGACAGAATAACCCCTCTTCCTCCTGGCCCAGTGCCACTCCCACTATTAGGGAACATCTTATCTATTGACCTCAGGAGCCTTGGCTGACTTATACCGAATGGGGTGCTACGTATGGTACGTGAAAAGACAGTATAGGGCATATGTGGTGCAAATCATTGTATCAGGGGACTTGGTCTTCATGCGAAATCTAGGCGAGGAAATGGTCGTGATCAATTCTCAGCACATTGCAGAAGCCTTATTGGACAAGCGTTCTCGGATTTACTCCGATCGACCATACTTAGCCACACTCAAGCCGTGCGTTCCTTCCGTATTTTCTATTCAATCGAGTCTGAGCTTCATGTAGATATGGCTTGTCGATCACTTTTCATTCTTAGGTTATGGTGATGAATGGCGTCTCTGCCGACGACTCTTCCACCAAATTTCCGTCCCGAGTCTGCAGTAAAATTTCGCCCAATGCAGATCAGGCGTGCTCGTGAGATGGTCGTCAACCTAGTCGATGACCCTCAACATATCATGACCCACATCGTAACGTCAGCAAATGGTTTTTACAATTTGAACGATTATTTACCTGTTCACAGATTCTCGTTATCTGTTGTAATGTCAGCGGTATATGACTACGATATCAGTGCTCGTGATGATCCTCTGGTGCAGGATTGTGGTAAAGGCCACTGATTCCGGGCACGGCCGTGTTGACCCCAGAGAGAGCATTAATGCTTAAGACCTTCCCCTTCTGTGAGCTCAACTTTCCTAGATGAGAAAGCGTTAACATGACATGCACTTTTAGTACTAAAGTTACCCGACTGGTGCTGGGGATCCTCGATCAAGCGTAGTGCTCGAGCTTCGACCGAGCGCGTCAATCAAATGGCCGACGTGCCATTCCAATATGTGCAGCAGCGCATGGTGGGTATTTATTTTTCTCTTGGTCCCAGACATTGACTTCGCCAAGGCCGACAGCTCGTTCGTCGCTCAATCTTCAATGGTTGCAGAAAACTTACGACGGATGGAAACGCAAGAGGAGGAATCCAAACCTGCATTTGAGAATGCCTTGAAAAAAGCAGCTACTACTGCTATTATGGGTAAGTAAACTTTTTACAAGTAACGTTGTGCTCTCGGACACACACTATATATACACAGCTCTTCATATGATACGGTAAGTGGACAACTCCATTATCTCCGCTGCTTACCGTCGTTACAGACTGAGGCAGTTTTGATGGTTTTTGTTTTGGCGATGGTATTATATCCAGACATTCAAAAACGCGCACAAGCGGAAATCGATCAGTGATTGGAAGAGATCGGCTGCCAACGTTTGAGGACAGAGCATCACTACCTTACATTGATGCAGTTATGCGGGAAACTTTCCGATGGCAGCCCGTTTGCACCCCTTGGTATTGTTCCCCGTTCAAGTAATTCTGGCCTGTACTGAAGACGATCTTCATAGGCTTACCACATGCTACCTCGAGTGATGACGTATATGATGGCTATTCATTCCAAAGGTCCGCTTTGTTTTTGTTCCACCAACAATGAAACATTTATAATATCGTACATCGGCACAATCATCGCGTATAACATATGGTCCGGTACGATATGTTCCTCCCAGCTTTTGTGATTACTGACTTGATTGTAGGGGCATTACACGGGATGAAAAGCGGTACCCCGACGCATTCTCGTTTTTATACCAGAAAGGTTCATCGACCGTTGATGGTACATTAACAGGCGATGATCCCACACAGTTCGTATTTTGGCCATGGCCGGCGTATATGTCCAGGTTCGTTATGTTATTTTAATCCTAGAAAAGATTCGCTGACAGATAGACTTGAACCAGGGCGGTATACTGCCGATGCCTCTACGTGGTCTGCCATTGCGACCATGTTGGCCACATTAGATATTTCTTCTGCAAAAGATGATCATGGCAAAGTGATCAGCTTCACTCCCACATTCATCACGGGACTGGCTCGGTACTTGATTTCCTCGTGTCATTCTATCCTCTTGTCACTAACAATTCCGTTGCTTCAGCTGTCCTGCGGTCTTCCCTTGCAGTATTTCAACACGGTCTCACATTCATTCGGACGTCGTGGACGGTTGCCGAACTGCCGAGTTTTGAATGAAGGGATGACAGTTTCCTCTATCTGTGATCTAATTGGTCCAGGAGTAATCGATCGAGTATGTACCCCCGTTGCTCTGTTAAAAATCAGGAGTGAGTTTTGAGTGCCGTAGCAAAAGATCCATGAGCGTTCGGCGACGCCAAATATTCCCGAGTCGACCCGCTTATCTTTTTTAACTTGAGCTATTGCTCACCAAAACGCCTGCCTTAGGAATCGAGTCCTCACCGGGACACAGAAATCAAACAAGAAAAACATGGAAAATAAAAAAAAACCCACTCATCATGCTCATTAGCAATCGAACACAACAGAGCCCTAAACCCGAAAGGCTGTGCGGGTGAAATTGGTTGGTGAGACTAACTGGCAGACAGTGGCCCGCCTATACTAGTAACTAGAGTCAAGTGACGCGCAGGGTGGGGAGGATTCAAATTTCAAAGTATTTGGAATTCATTTCGAACAGCATCAGCTGCGGACCGATTCTGGTTTTTTTTTCTTCTTTTTTTTGGTGGAATGATATTATCAACTAGCAACTGACAAGGTCAATCCTAGAGGATACGTCGGGACCCGGGGGTATGGGGATTTCACCCGATTTAGTTAATAGAATAATCACCCAGAGGAAATACTTGATGTACGCGAATGCAGTGTGAGACTCTATGCCTTGTTCGGATTTACCTATTCCGTCCCGGAGGACAGCCACTAAAACCCCTGATGTTCAGATCCAGTTATCTGGAAGGTTATCTTCGTCTTTTAGGAGGCCACTCCAGGTCTTTAGGACCGTATCTATTTTAATAGCTTTATTCCCATATCTCATTGAGTCAGTGAGTAGCCAGTCAAATTTCAGTCTCATGTTGATAGCATGAATCCATCTGTTGTGGATTTCAGTCTCAGAATGGAATTTATCCTTGTTACCAGCAAGTTTGATGACTCTTTCACACCTCAGTTTCCAAATAAGGTGAGCTGATTCCAGTGTTAGTATTCTGAACAGTCTGGTTGCACCCAGTTTCTCTTTTCCTTCTGCATTGTGAAATATTAATAGATAACATCCTAGTATTGTGCTGAAACATATTTCCAGCCAGCTTGATTCACATTTACACCATAAATCTTTGGCTGCCTTCCAGATTACTCTTTGGGCTGAGGACTTGTCGCAATCAAGGAGGATGTGTTCCATGGTTTCTGGTGAGTTGCAGAGGCAGCATCTTCCCCTTATCTCACAGTGTGGGATTTTATCCCAGAACTCACCTATCTTGTATGCGCCATGTAGGCATTTCCATAGGAAACCCCAGATGTTTCTAGGGATGTCTCTTTTTTTTATTTGTGTCCAATTTTTGTCCTTTTCAGAGTGATACTCTATGTAGGACGTTACAATCTATACTAGAGACCCCCAGTGTCTCGGGTGCATCTCAGGCTTTGTGAATGACCTGATGTGAGGTGTGCCCCCATCAGTCTGCCATTCCCGCCGGCCATTTTAGATGCTCTGCCTTTTAGTTGAGATGACTGTGTATGAACTGTTGTTGTATGGTGCTGCTTCTATGTTCATATACTTAACACATACTTGGCTGCCCTAGTGTACCCGCCAGCCTTGCTCTCGGAAGAAGGAGTGAGGCTGTCTCTGATGCTGCTGCCGCTGCTGTCTACAACAACTGTGTGTGACTGTGCGTCTACCCTCTGGACCCCGAATGCCTCGGACCTCTGACTCCTGTCTTCTATCTCACGCTTGGCTACCTCACATGCTATCCTCACTCTAACCTGACCCTCGAATGGCCCTTGCCTGACGGTCCCCACTACACTAGGCAACTGGTACAGGAATCGGGAGGGATGCAAACAAGGTAGGTAAATGTTCAACTGGTTCAATAGTTGATCGAGGACCGTGTCATTTGGCTGATTCTGCTTCTTTGGTGTGTGATTCCATGTAGTTGAGTGTAGCATGTGGTGGTACGAAGATGGTGATACAGGGAGGTATGGTTTGATGGGAGATTCGGTTTGCAGGGCTTGGGTGGTTCAAAACTGGTTCTTGTCTGGCAGTTTGTGAGGGAGAGGTACTTCACCAAAGGTCTGTCTGAGTCTTCCTGTAGCGTTGATGAAATGAATGAGGTGTGGAGTTGCGCTGGGGTCTGAGAGGAGGAATGACTTTGCGGCCTAGAGAGCAGGTGAGGGTATGATGTTCACGGCGGTACCAAGGGCAGTCTATGAGGAAATGTGAGATGGTTTCACTGACTGCAGGGAAGTGTGGACAATGGGGTGATGGTGCTTTGCTGATGTGGTGGAGATGGTGGTTCAGTGGGATGTGTTGCGAATGGAGGGCCATGTATGGTCCAGTAAGGCGTTTGGGGAAGTCTGTGGTGAGTTTGACAAAGGAGCACTTCAGAAGTCTGGGGTTGATTCTGTTGATGCGGTTGTAGTGTGGTGATTTGCGCCAAAGTCTCCCCCACCAAGAGTGAGTGAATTCCCTGTGTGCTGCTATGAGTGCCAAGATACTTAGAGGAAGTGAACCATTGTCATGCATGGTATGTGATCCATATACACAACAGCAGTGACAAGGAAGGTAGAAGACACCAGACTGATTCCTATCACCAAGTTACCTTATCATTTTTCATTCATTTCTTAGCTAGTATTTTCACTTTCAAACTTCACTTCTATTTTTCCATGTATTTCTATTTTGTTCCATGAGATTCTATCTCTTTCTATTTTTCGAGGCACATTTAGCCACCAGACTTTTCCTCAAGCCACCATGCATGTTAGTAATCATGTCATGTGACTGGGAAATACTCTGATTTGTAAGAATTCAACTTGACTCATCATGTTTGGTCATCATTCATCATGCTTTGTAAAACTTGCAACTGTATTTGTGATTGGCTTTGTAATAAGGCTGATTCAGAACACCTAAGGACTTGGTTTGTAAGCACATTCTTACCAATCCATGTGATGACTCATGCTTTTCACTTTTCATTCTTTGTGATACTACACTTCATTTTGTATGTACATTAGTAAACAAGCTGACTCAACACAAGTTTGTAAGCACATTCTTACCAATCTATGTGATGAATCATGCTTAGTAAGATGGCCTCCAAAAAGGTATATAAGGAGCCCATTTTCACCCATGTAATATAAGCTTTCCACTTTAACTCTTTTCTCAAACTGTGTGAGAACCAGTAAGATCTAAGTGCAGGCCATTCAGTAGCCTTGAAGTTAAGAACAAGAAACATCTATTCAAGTTATATACTACCTTACAGGGGTTGACTATATAACAAAGTGCAGCTACCTAGCTGAGTTCATCAGCACTACTTTCCTCTCTCTTTTTCAGGAAGGGAGACACTCATCACGAATCCATGGGCACACACTTGCCAAACCACATACAAACATCATACTCAGTATTTCAAGAGCACAGACACATTTCACAATCCACAAACACACACTTGCCAAAACATGTACAAACTTCACACTCAGTATTTTGAGACCACGAGGTTTAAACTAACCGAGGAACAAGAAGAGGAATATTGAAAGATATTCCTCCCAAGAACTTAGCACATTATCTACCATGAAAACTAGAAAAGTCGTAGACTGTGTACTTAAGGACTGGCAAGAAGTCTTATCCTGTATAGTTGTGTTGTCACTATATATGTGTTGTATATAAGACTCTTAAGTAACAAGACAACGTGATGGCCTCCATTTGACTGACAGAGGTAACATTATGGTTCTCTCTTAAGCACATTGCATATAAGTGATTATTGAACTTATTAAGGTCATCTGAGGTGCCAATGTGGAACCATACTGGCAATTGTTTCGCAATGTTAGGGTTGATACTGATGGCTTCCCAACGGACGTTATACTTCTTGGCTGTCTTGATGATACGCATCAGGTGAGCCAAGAGCTTCTTTTGGAATGGAGCCCACATTTGAAGGAACATGTTAATCTTAGCTTCTGGTCTGGCGACTGGGGAGTCTCAGGCTGCTTTTGCTAGAAGAGCATGAGAGAAGAATGCCCATTGTGGGTGTTGCTCAAGAGGGGCAAGTAGGCCATTTAGCCATTTTATTTTGATTGCTTCATTACAGCATTTCAGGTGTAAACATGTTCTTGCCCCCTTTTGTTATTGGGCACACAATAGGTCTAAGCTAATGGCATTGTTCCCTTCACTGTCCCATATGAATTTACGGATTTTGGTTGAGAGGAGCTCTTTGACCTCTTTTTGCATTCCTTGTGCGGTGGTTAGGTATTGGGTCATGCTACCAATCGTACATTCTATTATTATTTTTCGACCTTCGATGGTGGGGTGCCATTTCTCCCAGCATTGGAGTGCTTTGTCTATTTTTGTATGGTTGGGGACCAGATGGCTTGTTGCTTGACACTGTTGCTGATCCATGCCCTAGGATTCTCATAGCCTTTCCTTCCTTGGCAATATCAATGTTGTCTGGGAGTGTTTCTTGTGCTGGGCTTATCTTTCTTGATGAGATAACTCTGTTCCGTATTCTTTTGTGCTGATTGGAATAATTTCTGTCTTAGAAGTGTTGAAGTGTGCTCCTGATGCTTTACACCAGCAGGATTAAGATTTCGCCGAGTGCATCAAAGCTGTCTTTATCAGACAAGTAAACTGTTGTGTCGTTGGCAAACATAGTCACCATGATATGGGTGTCCTCTTACTTAAGGGTCTTATGTACGCCGCTTATATAGTGACAACACAACTATATAGGATAAGACTTATTGCCAGTCCTTAAGTACACGGTCTAACAACTTTTCTAGTTTTCGTGGTAGATAACGTGTGAGTTCTTGGGAGATTTATTTCAATATACCTTCTTTCCTTGTTTCTTGGTTAGTTTAAAACAATTTGATTCTGTATAACTGAGTCTATGGTATGAATTGTGTCTGAGAGTTAGTGTGCTCGTGTAGCGTGTAGCGTGAAATGGGTAGCGTGAATCGTGTCTCCCTTCCTGTAAAAGAGGAGAGGGAAAATAGTATGGGTGTAAACTTAGTTAGACTAGCTGATAGATTATATAATCAACCCCTGTAAGGTAGTATATAATTGAATAAATGTTTCTTAGTCTTACTTTGATGCTAATGAATTGCCTGTACTTAGGTTCTTACTTAATCTCACACTGTTTGAGATGAGTGAAGGTGGGAAGTGCCTCCATTTATTACATGGCAAAATTGGGCTCCTTAGATACCTTTTGGAGGCCCTGATTACAAAGCATGAATCATCACATGGATTGGTAAGAATGTGCTTACTAACAATGCCATTTGGTGTGTTGAGTCAGCTGTTTACTAATTTACATTATAAATACAGTGTAGTTTACAAAGCATGACGAATCATGGCATGAGTCATCACATGGATTGGTAAGGATGTGCTTACTAACAATGCCATTTGGTGTGCTGAATCAGCCTTCTTACTAAGTAGCTTATAAATACAGTTAGAAATCTTACAAAGCATGACAAATCATGACAAAAATGATGAGTCAAGCTCAATCTTTACAAATCATGATATCTACCAGTCACATGACATGCTTACAAACATGCTTGGTGGCTGAAAAGAAAGTCTGTTGGCTGAATATGCCTGAGGAAAATAGAAAGAGATGGAATGTCATAGAACAAAATAGAAATACATGGAAAAATGGAAGTGAAGTTGAAAGTGAAAATACTAGCTAATACTAAGGGGAAAATGATGGGGTAACTTGGTGATAGGATACAGTAGGGTCTATTATACCTTCCTTATCACACCTCTTGTGTATCTGTCATGGTATGAGTTGCATACCATGCATGACAACGGAGGTGGTCTTTGCAGGCCTCTTGAAGTGCTAGAATGTCCCAGTTCTTGGCGGTGTGGTGAAAGAAATAGTAGTCAGCTAGATATACCAACTAACTTACTAAATCCTAATGGGTGCGAGTGCAGTACGTCAACCCAAGGGGACTGCTATTGAAGCACTTCCTTCTAATAGTGCGAGGGAAGAGAAAGGAAGAAACTAAGATCTATGACCTGAGATGTTCCGACCGACTGAAGGTCCAAGTCCAAGAATGTCCGACACGAGATGCTGATGAGGGACACCGACACGAGATACTGATGAAGGACACTGATATGAGATACTGATGAAGGACACTGATATGAGATACCGATGTGAGGTGAGGAGTCCAATGCCAATGAGTGGCAGGTAAGTCTAGGCTGAGGTAAGGAGAGTCTAGGTATGACTAGGTATGGGTTGCCTATGCAAGACTACCGGTAGCGGTTCGGATCTCACAAGGCCTAGGTAAAGAAACCTTAGATAGAGTGCACTTAGAGCAGTCAAGGCATGTTCGATGATAAAAGCAAGGGGATCAATTGCACAATCAAAGACTAACTAAGGTGACTCCTACAATGGTACCAGGTATGTCTGAGGAAGGGAAGTAAGGGATAATACGAAACTTGAGTCCTATTTATCTAACTACGTGAACGTCCAGGATTGCACAGGCGAGAGTAGTAGTGAAGTGCAGGGTACTCAGGTCAATATGTAATAAGGCTTGCAAGTGCTGCGGCCATGGGAATACATGTAATAACGCCTGCTGTTCATTCAGCAATGGTAAATAAGCTTAAAACGCACCAATGGAGATAGGCAGACATGGGCAGGACATGGGAGGATTCGGTACTGATGGGACGGAATGGTCGGCCGAGGTGCGCGATAACCAAAATGACAAGTAAGGAACAGTACAGACAACCCGCCTCCTTGCAAGAGGCCGAGGCAACGGGTCCGTATCGGCCGAGTCGGACATAAACCGGTGTGGTATAGAAGAGTCGAGTGAGTCGAGACTTTTGCTAGGAAGTGATGTATGAATGCGATGTGAACTTCTAGGCTGCTTGACTTCTATAGCGAAATGGGGTTCTGCGAGGGCCCCAAGTTTGAACACCACAGCAGTCAGTCCGTTGAGGATAGATTCCTGTGCTGCTCGGGAGTTGTTGAGGTTTTGCTGCCAGATTCAGAGCCTAGCGGGTATTTGTTCTGGTTGCTCAGACATGGTCTACAGGTGGGGATGAGGGTGATGATGGGGTCAGGTTGTGGTCTGTTGGGGCAGGCGAGCTTGGTGTGGGCGAGGAAGGGAACTGGAGGGATGTTGATGTCAGTGTTGGGGCTGGGGTCCTCGAGGTAGTTGATTCGAGATCGGTTGGTGTTGATGTTGATGATGGCAAAGGGGGTGGTGTCGAGTCATTGGTCTTGTTGGTGGCGTATGGTTCGTGTTTGGTGTTGGGTTCGATGAGGTTGTCCGTCACAAGAAGGTCAAATTTGTTGATGTAGGCTTGGGTAGTTGGATTAGGGTGGCGGGTAGGGGATGTATTGACCTGTGGGGCGGTGGGGGGCATCTGGGTTTTTGGTTTAGGGACGTCTTGGTGAGTGTTGAGATGAGCATTGTCTGGTGGAGGCGTGGAGGGACTTCGTCTGTGTGTGATGATGGAATGTTGGTCAGCCTTTCATAGGGTGCTGCCTTGGAGGGGAGTCACATGTGTCCAAGCTTCATAGGTGGGGAATTAGGGTAGTGTGTTCTCAGGGTGCTTGGTGTAGAGTTCATTGCATCATCTGTCGAATTCTGGGCATGCTCTACTCCAGCTGGTGGTCGTCGTTTCAGCAGTTGACACATCGGTATGTTCTGTATGTGTTGCATTCATTGGTGCGGTGGTTGGCTGTGCAGGTGCCACATGTGTCTCTGCCGGCCTTACAGTTTCATGCGATGTGGCCGAAGTGTTGACATTTGGCGCAGCGATGGGTTCCTTCCTGTCCTTTTTTGCTCGTACTAGGTTCTGGTTGATGTAGAGGCCGTTTTTGATTATCTTATTAGCCGTTTCAGCATCATTTACCTGTAATATGGCGAATGCCATCATTTCCAGGTGGTCGTTTATGTGGGGGCTTGATCCAGTGCATGGAGATGAGGGAGTTGGTCTCTAGGTGGTTCTTTTGTTCTACTAGTCAAAGGAGGCCTGTGTGTTCGATCAGTAGGTTAACAGGGATGTACTGTACCACCAGCATGTAGGTCCTGTCCTTGAATATTACCGAGGAGTCCAGGGCTTGAAGAAATCTTTGTCAGGTGGCTTCAACTTTCAGTCGGTCTATGGTTGCTTCACTGTCGAGTTCTATTATAAGTCTGCCGTTTGAAGTTGGAGGTATTTGATTCCTGCTTGTGGGAAGGGGCGAATGCTGTTCTGAGGGCTACTCAGATTCTTGTGAGTACGTCCTCGTGTCCAATGTCCGGGGGGAAGATCGGGTTTCCAGGTATTGGGTCCAGTAGTATCCGTCTCGCCCTAACAGTGGCTCTTGCAATGGCCTCGTCTATGAGTGGTGTTTGGTGTTGTGTGTTGACTGTTGTGTTGGTGTTGGTGGTGGCCTTGGCGTAGGTTGTGTTGGGATTGGAGGCAGGGGTGAAGCCTGTGAGGTTCATGACAAAACCAGATGAGTTCGCCCTTGAAAGTGCACTCTGTGCCTTCATTGTGTACATACACACTTCATCACGCTTCGTGCTTCTCAATGCGCTCCATCGTGCTTCAATGCACTTAAGTGCACTTCGGAGGTGCTCGGGTACACGTAATAGCGGAGAGGTTAGGGATTTCTTAAGTGAGCCTCAAGGTACCTTAGCGAGCTCGTTCCTATCATATAATGGACCCTTGTCGTGTATTTTTCCCTCAGTTGTTCTCTCATCCTTCCTTTGGATAGCGGCTGAGTGCGGTTTACACCGCTTTTACTTAGTTTTTGTCAGGTGATGAGCCCTGGTTATGCTAACTAGCCAGCAACCTCTCAGAAACGACTCACGAGGTTGCACACCTCTCGGACATGACATCCTCCACCAGCGACACCCTCACAACCCCAGTCCTTACAGGCCCAGAGAATTTCCAGCTATGGAAACTTCGCCGAGAGAAAGTACTGCACGTCGTCACAGGTGCAGATCCTGATCCAACCATTGCCACAACTGCTCCTGCCACTGCTCCTAATGTCTCCACTACCTCAGCCTCTTGCCCCACTTCCATCAATCACTAGCAGTAGTGCGACAGACTCATGGGCCGCACGCGATGAAAAAGCGCACAGTATCATCCAATCATATCTCAGACGCGCTCCTCATGAAAACAGAAGCATGCACGACAGCAAAGGCGCTTTTTGACGAACTTGCAACCATTCACAATACATCAAGTGTCGCCAATGCCTTCTACACCTTCGAACAACTCATTGCTTTGAAGTGGGATGGTACTGTGCAGATTAGTGACCACATCGCAAAGTTTTGAAACCTAGAGTCGCGCCTAACAGGCATGCGCTTCACAATTGATTCCAGAATTGTTGCATTCGCGCTTATGCACTCCCTTCCTGACACCCCTGACTGGTGCACTTTCGCCTCCTCTGTTCTCAACACCATCGCAGAAAAGGACCTCACCTTCAATGCAATTGAGACCAGAGTCATTGCAGAGGTCGCGCGCCAACCTGTCGATGCCTCAACCGCGCATACTGCTGCAAGCGCGAAACCTGAGACATGGTGCACGCTCCATCAGACAGCTACGCATGATACACGTGACTGCAATGCGATCAAGGAGCAGAGCCACGCACTCAAGGAAGGAAAGAAGCCAAACTGGGGAGATAAAAAAAAGAAGGATAAGGCAAAGAAAGCAGACTCGCCTGCGGACTTGGACTCTGAAGTAGACACCAAGAGCGCTGCAGTTAGAGAACGTGTACATATCTCTAAGGCTTTGGCAAAGCGTGTTCAGGCTTATTCTGCGTCTGTCACTAAGGATCGTTTGGACATCATCATCGATTCAGGCGCCTCATCAACATGGTCCACCGCACTTGGTTCAAACCAGGAACATATTGCGCAATCCATCCAGCGCGCAAGATCAGTTTCGGCAATGACTCCACAGTGGACGCAATTGGAAAAGGAATGGTTACTTTTCGCACCACCATAAAGGGGCAGATATATGATGTCGAACTATCTGATGCACTGCACGTACCGGTGTAGAGACTCGCGTTTCTGCAGGCACATATGGGCACATTTCGCACCTTTTCACAACTCATGACAATTGGCCTGCAATGCACGACTCGCACCATCAGCTATATTCAACTTCTATCATGTCCCTAGTCATTTTACACATAACGCGCAGCTTTCCCGCGAAATGCGCCATAGGCGCGGTACTTTCCTGCACAACCGCGCAGCATTCCCACATGCGCACCTTGCACGCTTTATTGCGCTTAAGCGCCCTGCATCGCCCTGCAAGTGCCCTGCATCGCCCTGAATCGCCTATCATCTAGGAACGTCCCTCTATGTCCATCCACCTCATTGGTACGTCATATCCCTTGCCTCGTGGTTTGTAACAAGCATTGCAGCGCTATTACATGTCATTACGTATTTTTAGCACTTACTGCTCCTATCCCTTCCGCTTCCGATGCGATTTCCATAGTATAAAGTTTGCTGACTTACTACTCCATCATTATTACTCCCCTTTGCTGTACTTCCCTCGCTATTGGGTTTTACCTTAGAGTAGTAGTCACCACTTGGGCGCACTTTGTGTTTCCAATGGTTATCGTTATCCGCCTATACTAGACCTTTATCCGCGCTCGTTATAGCACTCGCTTTTGCACATCCACTTCCTTATCCGTTTCCTTCCTCCGGTATTCTCCGCACAACGCGCGCCTTAGCGCTCACGTTCCCACGCTCGCGCTTACCTTAGTGCACTCTCTCACGCTTCGCGCTCACTTCGCTTTTCTTCTTGTTCTTTCGCGCATCCATCGCACTTCAAGGGTCTTTCTTTCATCTGGTTCTGTGTTCAGTAGCAGTCCCCTTTAGGGTCGAACGTTCTTGCATTCTGCGAGTATAGCAGCTAGGCAGAGCCAAGACTCACTTATACTGGTTGAGCATTTTTTAGATATTTCATATCAGCCCAGCCAGGTTGAGATCGCCTCACTGGCCTTCACGATATCGCTCATATCAGTTTCCAAACTTGCGCGCCACGGACTGTCCACACGTTTTGATGCCTCAACAGACAATTGTGGGGTTCACAAAGGCACAACCTTGTCCTAACTGCGAAGCATAAGGGCGGCCTATACCACGTGAAGGCGCTCTCCTCTCACCTTCATGGATCAAGCGCTCATGACAGTGGATATCAACCTTCTTCACCGAAGAATGGGACACATAGGCATGGATCGCATACAGCGCATGATAGCAAATGGCCAACTCCCTGGGATTGACTCTGTTACTGGACATCCAGACCTTCTGTGAACCATGCGTGCTAGGGAAGCTGAAGAAACTTCCATTCCAACCCGCAACCAGTGCGCGCGCAACACGCGCCATTCAAATCATCCACACAGACGTTAGGTGGGCCAATCAACCCCTAAAATTGTGCGAAGGATTCCGCTATTGGATGGTCATTGTCGATGATTATTCCAGATTTCCTTGGATCTATTTCCTGAAGCACAAGAGTGACATACTTGACCAGTACAAGCAATGGAAGAAGATGTTTCAAGCATTCTTCCAGCTCTGAAATTGGTGAAGAGCTTCTTCTCCGCGCTTCACACTGAATTTATGCGCAGCAATGGTGGGAGGGGAATACACTGGTAACAACATGCGAAACGCGCTCCGCACTGATGGAACCATCCTTGAAACTCACCGCAGCTGACACCCCGAGCAAAATGGCATCGCAGAGCGCATGAACCAAACACTCTCACTGCTTGCTACAGCCATGCTGGAAGAATCCAAATTGCCGAAGTCTTTCTGGGTGGACTGCAATGTCAACCGCTGCCTATGTCCAATGTCGCAGCCCAAACCGCAGGCCTGAAAGGGAAGACACCATATGAAAAGCTCTTCAACAGGAATGCAGATCCTCTTTCTTCCGCCCATTTGGATGCCCTGCATGCGCTCATACCAAAAAGCAAGCACGCAGGAAAGTTTCACTCTAAAGGACGCAAGGCGATCATGATTGGCTACATGCATGGTCAAAAGGCATACAAACTCATGGACCTGGCGCAACGCACGTATTCTCCAGCAGACACGTCACGTTCAATGAAACTGACCAGGTTCCTGACGCTGATCTAACCCCTTGGAATGTGCACCCTACTGGGCAACAGTGGGAGGGTCTGTTCCCACTTCAGCACCATCACCCGATGCATCTGTATCTGATGAGGAAGAAGACACGGATCTCTCAGACAGCACGGAAACCCCACTAGATCCTGACGCACTGCCAACCTTGCCAAATGCGCACCCGGATAAACTGGAAGAACTGACTGAGCAACTGGAGAACCTATCAATTCATGACAATCCACATATGCCTGTGTCACAAGCGACATCTGAAATGCGCTTGCACTCGCAATGCGCATGCACTCACCAGTGCGCACACGTGCACCTGCCCAAATGATTGGAGGGGTCCGGTGCAGTGCGCTGACCGTCGCCCAGCTGACAAGAACCGGGATTACCAGCGCACACTTGATGAAGAGCAGCAACGGCGTGAGGAGCAGGCCACAGCAGACCCGAACCATTTCCTGAGCGTGCTAAATCTCATCAACCATCTGTTGAAGACGAAGACGACACTACATGCACTTTGCAGGTATAAGCGCAACAGGTCCTGCTGAACATGACCTCCCACAGTCACTGCCAGAAGCCTTTGCCCATGCAGATGGACACCTGTGGCACTCGCTCTCGAAGAGGAATTATTAAGCCTGAACTCCAACCAGGTTTATGAGACAGTTCCAATTCCCGAAGGCATCAAGCCTATCACCTCCAAGCCCGTTTTTCGCATCAAGCTTGATCAAAACAGTAATGTCGATCGCTACAAACTCCACATAGTTGCGCAGTTTCACACAGTGTGAAGGCGTTGATTACCAGGAAGTTTTCGCCCCCGTCGCAAACCTGGAATCTATCTGCATAATCCTGTCATTAGCTGCGAAACACGACCTTGAACTTGATCAGATGGACGTCTCCACAGCATACTTGAATGGTGAATTAGAGGAGGAACTCTATCTGCTTCCACCTGAAGGTCCCAATCCAACCAGGGTACTGCTGGAGACTAAAGCGCTCACTGTACGGTCTGAAGCAATCGGGGCACTTGGAACAAGACCCTTGATCACAAACTTGGCGAGATAGGCTTCACACACTTAGATGCAGAAACGTGCCTGTATGTTTTTCATGAAAAGGACAAGTCTGTTTCCTAGTTGTCTATGTCATGACCTACTACTTGCCGCATCTACACGCACCTTCATGGATTCAGTGAAGCGCAAGCTCTCAGTGCAATTCAAGATGCACGATCTGGGAGAAGCAAAGTTCATCCTTGCATCGAAATTCAATGCAATTGCAAGGCGCGCAAAATCGCACTCAAGCAGTGCCAATACATAGACACTGTCTTGCAGCGCACTGGCATGGCAGACTGCAAACCTATCTGGACACCCATGGCGCATGGTCTCAAACTCACCGTAGACCAAGAGGGAGACAACTCCACACACCATGAGATCACCATCGAAGGGCGCAAAGTATCATACCTATCTGTCATTGGCTCACTCATGTATGCCATGCTTGGCACACGCCCAGACATCGTGTATGCAGTGGGAGTACTTAGCCGTTTTAGCGCTGTGCCTAAATCCTCACATTGGGAAGCCGCAAAGCGCTGTAGAGACTCGCGTTTCTGCAGGCACATATGGGCACATTTCGCACCTTTTCACAACTCATGACAATTGGCCTTCAATGCACGACTCGCACCATCATCTGTATTCGACTTCTATCATGTCTCTGGTCGTTTTACACATAATGCGCAGCTTTCTTGCGAAATGCGCCATAGGCGCGGTACTTTCCCACACAACGCGCAGCATTCCCACACGCGCACCTTGCGCGCTTTCTCGCGCTTAAGCGCCCTGCATCGCCCTGCATCACCTATCATCCAGGAACGTCCCTCTATGTCCATCCACCTCATTGGTACGTCATATCCCCTTGCCTCGTGTTTGTAACAAGCATTGCAGCGCTATTACATGTCATTACATATTTTTAGCACTTACTGCTCCCATCCCTTCCGCTTCCGATGCGATTTCCATAGTATAAAGTTGCTGACTTACTACTCCATCATTATTACTCCCCTTTGCTGTACTTCCCTCGCTATTGGGTTTTACCTTAGAGTAGTAGTCACCACTTGGGCGCACTTTGTGTTTCCAATGGTTATCATTATCCGCCTATACTAGACCTTTATCCGCGCTCGTTATAACACACTCTCTGCATTTGCACTCGCTTTGCACATCCGCTTCCACATCCGTTTCCTTACCCAGTATTTTCCGCACAACGCGCACCTTAGCGCTCACGTTCCCACGCTCGCGCTTACCTTAGCGCTCACTTCGCTTTTCTTCTTGTGCTTTCACGCATCCATCGCACTTCAAGGGTCTTTCTTTCATCTGGTTCTGTGTTCAGTAGCAGTCCCCTTTAGGGTCGAACGTTCTTGCATTCT